>NC_091944.1:39690820-39997070 GCF_041260155.1 Ptychodera flava
GGGAATGGGCTGGCTATTGAGCTATTCAAGCTATTAGCTGGTTTTAGCTGCTAATAGCCACTCTTAGCTAGCTATTAGCTGGCTACCAGCTAAAAACTCCCGAGGTCGGAATGGGCTGGCTATTGAGCTATTCAAGCTATTAGCCGTTTTAGCCGCTAATAGCCACTCTTAGCTAGCTATTAGCTGGCTACCAGCTAACAACTCCCGAGGTCGGAATGGGCTGGCTCCTGAGGTCGGAATGGGCTGGCTATTGAGCTATTCAAGCTATTAGCCGTTTTTAGCCGCTAATAGCCACTCTTAGCTAGCTATTAGCTGGCTACCAGCTAACAACTCCTTCGCCTAAATGGGCTGGCTATTGAGCTATTCAAGCTATTAGCCGTTTTTAGCCGCTATTAGCTGTTATTAGCCAGCTATTAGCTGGCTACAAGCTAAGCAGTGGACATGTCTGAAAAAGCCTGACAACTACTTATTACCAAGGAAGTTACGAGCGTGACTTTCACTTAGGTGTACAAAGAATTAGACATCTCATAAATATACTGAATAAATATTGTAGAACCAAGAACGTAGTATTGAGTTCTTTATGGAAGATATTTTTTATCATGCAAGTGTAAGTTTCTACTAACCACCGCACATGGCATTTTTTCTGCATTGAGAGCTGAAGAAATCACAAATTGTACGTATTGAGGATTTCATTCACTGGCATGAAAAATTTTGTTGTAAAATGAAATGATCGGGGAATCTTGCGATTTGTAGAACCAAGAAATATATTAAGTCACATGGCTGGTTGAGCGGTAGAGTAGTTATGGTCAGTTAGTCTCTGTTTGAAAAGGTTTCATGTGATTGCTTGTGTCTGGAAAAGTTTCATGTGATTAATTGTACCGACATTCACGCAGAGGCTAATCAAATACCAGTGACGGGTTTTGCATTGTCTTTTGTTCAAAGACTTATTAAATATGCATGTCAGTTTGCAGCTGAACACAAAAATTGTTTGTAGAAGACTTCCCACAACTGACAAGTACTTAGGCCTACATAGGAGATACACAAGCGTTTGGACGATAAGCTGTTGTTTTGGCTTGGCCTCTGTATTAAATGAAAGATGTGCGAGAATATGGGTAGAACCAAGAAAGTAATATCAAATGTTCGGTTACTTCAGAAATACCTTATTGCATTGTGCATTTCTTGTCGAGCGGGGCTCTACGAAGGAAATGGTGAACGTGATAATTTTGTTCATTGTCTTAAGTTATAAGCGAAGGGTAGAATCACGCCAAAAGATCACGCTGTACATGAGAATTGGTAATGTTTATGCCCACTTTACAGGTTTTAACAGATACTAATCCCGGCGACAAACATGAATGACGTATTACACAGGTTCTAAACCAGACAAAGAATTGTGACCAGTAAGTTGATGTGGAAAAGCGGAAGCGCAGTTGCGAGATCACTCAGATCGGCAGTGGGAATAATTGTGTAAATAAGAAAGTTATCGACAAACAGGTGCTGCATTGCAAGAGTAATCGCACTGTAAGACATTGGAAGACTTCTCGAGTTTAAAGCAAATGTTGAAATGTAATAAAAAAGTCAGAAAATACACGTACGAATTGTATGTCACCTCATTCGGCGTGTTATGATGAGAGTATCAGTTTCCAGGCAAGGCAATAATTAATACAGGAAAACATGACAGTGATTTTGCATGAATGAGTGGGGTGCGGGATTGCTGGATAGCTGAATAGCCCCCTAAATAGCTAGGTAGCTAATAGCTACGTTAGCCATAAGAATAGCTTATATTTAGCTGTTTTTGGCTATTGAAGCTATTATTAATTTCCACAGGACACTTTTAGCTGCTAATAAACGTAGTAGGTAGCTATTCAGCTAAAATAAATGATTATTGTAGGGCTGGCTATAGAGCTATTCAAGCTATTAGCCGTTTTTAGCCGCTAATAGCCACTCTTAGCTTACTATTAGCTGGCTACCAGCTACAAACTCCTGATGCCGGAATGGGCTGGCTATTGAGCTATTCAAGCTATTAGCTGTTTTTAGCCGCTATTAGCTGTTATTAGCCAGCTATTAGCTGGCTACCAGCTAAAAACTCCCGCGGTCGGAATGGGCTGGCTATTGAGCTATTCAAGCAATTAGCTATTTTTAGCTGCTAATAGCCACTCTTAGCTAGCTATTAGCTGGCTACCAGCTAACAACTCCCAAGGTCGGAATGGGCTGGCTATTGAGCTATTCAAGCTATTAGCCGTTTTTAGCCGCGAATAGCCACTCTTAGCTAGCTATTAGCTGGCTACCAGCTAACAACACCCGAGGTCGGAATGGGCTCTCCTGAGGTCGGAATGGGCTGGCTCCTGAGGTCGGAATGGGCTGGCTATTGAGCTATTCAAGCTATTAGCCGTTTTTAGCCGCTAATAGCCACTCTTAGCTAGCTATTAGCTGGCTACCAGCTAACAACTCCTTCGGCCTAAATGGGCTGGCTATTGAGCTATTCAAGCTATTAGCCGTTTTTAGCCGCTATTAGCTGTTATTAGCCAGCTATTAGCTGGCTACAAGCTAAGCAGTGGACATGTCTGAAAAAGCCTGACAACTACTTATTACCAAGGAAGTTACGAGCGTGACTTTCACTTAGGTGTACAAAGAATTAGACATCTCATAAATATACTGAATAAATATTGTAGAACCAAGAGCGTAGTATTGAGTTCTTTATGGAAGATATTTTTTATCATGCAAGTGTAAGTTTCTACTAACCACCGCACATGGCATTTTTTCTGCATTGAGAGCTGAAGAAATCACAAATTGTACGTATTGAGGATTTCATTCACTGGCATGAAAAATTTTGTTGTAAAATGAAATGATCGGGGAATCTTGCGATTTGTAGAACCAAGAAATATATTAAGTCACATGGGCTGGTTGGGCGGTAGAGTAGTTATGGTCAGTTAGTCTCTGTTTGAAAAGGTTTCATGTGATTGCTTGTGTCTGGAAAAGTTTCATGTGATTAATTGTACCGACATTCACGCAGAGGCTAATCAAATACCAGTGACGGGTTTTGCATTGTCTTTTGTTCAAAGACTTATTAAATATGCATGTCAGTTTGCAGCTGAACACAAAAATTGTTTGTAGAAGACTTCCCACAACTGACAAGTACTTAGGCCTACATAGGAGATACACAAGCGTTTGGACGATAAGCTGTTGTTTTGGCTTGGCCTCTGTATTAAATGAAAGATGTGCGAGAATATGGGTAGAACCAAGAAAGTAATATCAAATGTTCGGTTACTTCAGAAATACCTTATTGCATTGTGCATTTCTTGTCGAGCGGGGCTCTACGAAGGAAATGGTGAACGTGATAATTTTGTTCATTGTCTTAAGTTATAAGCGAAGGGTAGAATCACGCCAAAAGATCACGCTGTACATGAGAATTGGTAATGTTTATGCCCACTTTACAGGTTTTAACAGATACTAATCCCGGCGACAAACATGAATGACGTATTACACAGGTTCTAAACCAGACAAAGAATTGTGACCAGTAAGTTGATGTGGAAAAGCGGAAGCGCAGTTGCGAGATCACTCAGATCGGCAGTGGGAATAATTGGTGTAAATAAGAAAGTTATCGACAAACAGGTGCTGCATTGCAAGAGTAATCGCACTGTAAGACATTGGAAGACTTCTCGAGTTTAAAGCAAATGTTGAAATGTAATAAAAAAGTCAGAAAATACACGTACGAATTGTATGTCACCTCATTCGGCGTGTTATGATGAGAGTATCAGTTTCCAGGCAAGGCAATAATTAATACAGGAAAACATGACAGTGATTTTGCATGAATATGATTGATAAGAAAATAGCTGATAGCCAGCTAATAGCCAGCTAACATTGGCTAATAGCGTCTAAAAACGGCTATTAGCTTGAATAGCTGAATAGCCAAGGATTTCGGTATCATAGCAGAATAGCTGAATAGCTGCTCAACAACCCCGAAGCAGCTATTAAGTTTCCGTCATTAGGTCCCAAACATAATAGCTGAATAGCCGCTAATTATCCCTTGAGTCATTGCTGTAAACCCTCGTAGCTGAATAGCTGCTAAATATGTCAAAGCTGGCTATTTTGGCTATCCAGCAATCCCGCACCTTTATGTAACTTACAGTGCGGTGTGCATGATCAATGCAAGCACATAGCCGGTTGCCGTAATCGTAAATTGTTCAAAAACGTAATTTACTACAACAAATTGAGCAAACGTGTTGAGTTGTAAAGATGTTGTAAGCATTAGTTTTTGACATTTTGATCTCAAATATTATGTTTCGTGAACATGGTACGGCATAGAATTTGCCATTTGCTGTCTGTTTTATAGCCACCTAATTTCAAAGATGGCGCCCGTGGGTGACACAACAAGGCTACAGCTTATATAGTCGCCGCGATCGTAACTTTCTTACAAATACCAATGATCTCAACCTGAAAAAAGCTAGAATTCGACTTCACTTGTGTAATATTCATTAGTTTTTAATGTCTTTGCTTTCGATTCGCTTTTGTACATTCACGCTGCAACAAAGATTTTGCTGATGCCCTACGCTAGTTTAGGGGTTGTGCACTGCCCTCGTATTTCAAATATGGCCCGGTAAGGCATTTTGTGGAGGGACCGTGGGTAAGGTAATGTTGGTAGTTGCCGTAATCGTAAATAACTTTCATATGCAGCTTTTTATCAGAATTTAAACAAGAGGGTAAGAAATTGCTTATTTATTTTCATTAACCTTTGACATTTAGTCTTCGGTTTTGCTTCATACTGCAGCGGTCCCCCGTAGAATTAGCCGGTACTCACCGGGACTTGACTGATATGGTAGCCTACGCGATCGCTTAACGATCAAATAAAGTCTGTAAAGTCAACAGCTACGTACTGTTGCCGCGATTGTAAATGCGTAAGAAGTATGGTTTGATATCACAATCCTAACAACAGAATTCGACTTAATTAGTAACGAATAAGGAATAAGGAAAAAGGAATAAGTAACCGACTTCGAATAAGGAAAAAGGAAAAACGAAAAAGGAAAAACTTCGAATAAGGAAAAAGGAAAAAGGAATAAGTAACAGACTTCGAATAAGGAAAAAGGAAAAACTTCGAATAAGGAAAAAGGAAAAACTTCGAATAAGGAAAAAGGAAAGGAATAAGTAACAAACTTCACGTTCGAATAAGGAATAAGGAAAAAGGAATAAGTAACAGACTTCGAATAAGGAAAAAGGAAAAACGAAAAAGGAAAAACTTCGAATAAGGAAAAAGGAAAAACTTCGAATAAGGAAAAAGGAAAAACTTCGAATAAGGAAAAAGGAAAAAGGAATAAGTAACAGACTTCGAATAAGGAAAAAGGAAAAACTTCGAATAAGGAAAAAGGAAAAACTTCGAATAAGGAAAAAGGAAAAAGGAATAAGTAACAAACTTCACGTTCGAATAAGGAAAAAGGAAAAACTTCGAATAAGGAAAAAGGAAAAAGGAATAAGTAACAGACTTCGAATAAGGAAAAAGGAAAAACTTCGAATAAGGAAAAAGAAAAAGGAATAAGTAACAAACTTCACGTTCGAATAAGGAATAAGGAAAAAGGAATAAGTAACAGACTTCGAATAAGGAAAAAGGAAAAACGAAAAAGGAAAAACTTCGAATAAGGAAAAAGGAAAAAGGAATAAGTAACAGACTTCGAATAAGGAAAAAGGAAAAACTTCGAATAAGGAAAAAGGAAAAACTTCGAATAAGGAAAAGGAAAAAGGAATAAGTAACAAACTTCACGTTCGAATAAGGAATAAGGAAAAAGGAATAAGTAACAGACTTCGAATAAGGAAAAAGGAAAAACGAAAAGGAAAAACTTCGAATAAGGAAAAAGGAAAAAGGAATAAGTAACAGACTTCGAATAAGGAAAAAGGAAAAACTTCGAATAAGGAAAAAGGAAAAACTTCGAATAAGGAAAAAGGAAAAAGGAATAAGTAACAAACTTCACGTTCGAATAAGGAATAAGGAAAAAGGAATAAGTAACAGACTTCGAATAAGGAAAAAGGAAAAACGAAAAAGGAAAAACTTCGAAAAAGGAAAAAGGAAAAAGGAATAAGTAACAGACTTCAAATAAGGAAAAAGGAAAAACTTCGAATAGGAAAAAGAAAAACTTCGAATAAGGAAAAAGGAAAAAGGAATAAGTAACAGACTTCGAATAAGGAAAAAGGAAAAACTTCGAATAAGGAAAAAGGAAAAAGGAATAAATAACAAACTTCACGTTCGAATAAGGAAAAAAGAAAAACTTCGAATAAGGAAAAATGAAAAAGGAATAAGTAACAGACTTCGAATAAGGTAAAAGGAAAAACTTCGAATAAGGAAAAAGGAAAAAGGAATAAGTAACAAACTTCACGTTCGAATAAGGAATAAGGAAAAAGGAATAAGTAACAGACTTCGAATAAGGAAAAAGGAAAAACGAAAAAGGAAAAACTTCGAATAAGGAAAAAGGAAAAAGTAATAAGTAACAGACTTCGAATAAGGAAAAAGGAAAAACTTCGAATAAGGAAAAAGGAAAAACTTCGAATAAGGAAAAAGGAAAAAGGAATAAGTAACAGACTTCGAATAAGGAAAAAGGAAAAACTTCGAATAAGGAAAAAGGAAAAACTTCGAATAAGGAAAAAGGAAAAAGGAATAAGTAATAGACTTCGAATAAGGAAAAAGGAAAAACTTTGAATAAGGAAAAAGGAAAAACTTCGAATAAGGAAAAAGGAAAAAGGAATAAGTAACAAACTTCACGTTCGAATAAGGAATAAAGAAAAAGGAATAAGTAACAAACTTCACATTTGAATAAGGAATAAGGAAAAAGGAATAAGTAACAAACTTCACATTTGAATAAGGAATAAGGAAAAAGGAATAAGTAACAAACTTCACATTTGAATAAGGAATAAGGAATAAGGAATAAGTAACAAACTTCCCAGACCTCGGTGTAGCAATGTCGGGCAGAATTGAAATAAAAGTGAGGAAAATGGGAAGGCAATAATGACGGGAAAAACAGGCAAGGGGCGAAGGGAACAGAGGAAAATAATTGCTTGAGAGGTGGAGAAAGTGGAAGAATATGGGTGGTATAGAGACGGCAGGGCAGGCCGGTGCGGGCGGTGTAGCAATGTCGGGCGGAATTGAAATAAAAGAAGGGAAAATGAGTCGGCAAAAATGTCGGGAAAAATACAGGCAAGGCGGAGAAGGAAAAGGAGGGAAATAAATGCTTGAGAGGTAAAGAAAGTGGAAGAATATGGGTGGCATAGAGACGGCAGGGCAGGCCGGTGCGGGCGGTGTAGCAATGTCGGGCGGAATTGAAATAAAAGAGAGGAAAATGGGAGGGCAATAATGTCGTGAAAAACAGGCAAGGCGGCGTAGGGAACAGAGGAAAATAAATGCTTGAGAGGTGGAGAAAGTGGAAGGATATGGGTGGTATAGAGACGGCAGGGCAGGCCGGTGCGGGCGGTGTAGCAATGTCGGGCGGAATTGAAATAAAAGTCGGGAAAATCAGTCGGCAATAATGTCGGGAAAAATACAGGCAAGGCGGAGAAGGAAAAGGAGGGAAAAAAATGCTTGAGAGGTGGAGAAAGTGGAAGAATATGGGTGGCATAGAGATGGCAGGCAGGCCGGTGCGGGTGGTGTAGCAATGTCAGGCGGAATTGAAATAAAAGTCGGGAAAATGAGTCGGCAAGAATGTTGGGGAAAAAACAGGCAAGGCGGCGAAGGGAAAGGAGGGAAATAAAAGCTTGAGAGGTGGAGAAAGTGGAAGAATATGGGTGGCATAGAGATGGCAGGCAGGCCGGTGCGGGCGGTGTAGCAATATCGGGCAGAATTGAAATAAAAGTGAGGAAAATGGGAAGGCAAAAATGTCGGGAAAAATACAGGCAAGGCGGAGAAGGAAAAGGAGGGAAATAAATGCTTGAGAGGTAAAGAAAGTGGAAGAATATGGGTGGCATAGAGACGGCAGGGCAGGCCGGTGCGGGGGGTGTAGCAATGTCGGGCGGAATTGAAATAAAAGAGAGGAAAATGGGACGGCAATAATGTCGTGAAAAACAGGCAAGGCGGCGAAGGGAACAGAGGAAAATAATTGCTTGAGAGGTGGAGAAAGTGGAAGAATATGGGTGGTATAGAGACGGCAGGGCAGGCCGGTGCGGGCGGTGTAGCAATGTCGGGCGGAATTGAAATAAAAGAAGGGAAAATGAGTCGGCAATAATGTCGGGGAAAAACAGGCAAGGCGGCGAAGGGAAAGGAGGGAAATAAATGCTTGAGAGGTGGAGAAAGTGGAAGAATATTGGTGGCATAGAGACGGCAGGGCAGGCCGGTGCGGGCGGTGTAGCAATGTCGGGCGGAATTGAAATAGAAGTAGGGAAAATGAGACGGCAATAATGTCGGGAGAAAAACAGGCAAGGCGGCGAAGGGAAAGGAGGGAAATAAATGCTTGAGAGGTGGAGAAAGTGGAAGGATATGGGTGGTATAGAGACGGCAGGGCAGGCCGGTGCGGGCGGTGTAGCAATGTCGGGCGGAATTGAAATAAAAGTCGGGAAAATGAGTCGGCAATAATGTCGGGAAAAATACAGGCAAGGCGGAGAAGGAAAAGGAGGGAAATAAATGCTTGGGGTTAGGGGTTAGGTTTTCTCTCGTAAAAGGCCTTACTTCGCTCTCAACCCTGGAGTTAGGCCAAGGGACAGAAAAATTGTAACGGCATAACTTAGGGTTAGTTAGCGTTAGGGTTAGGGTAGGGTTAGGGTTAGGGTTAGGTCGCAGATCACAGTTGAAGACGCAGGTCGTATGTCGCAGGTCGAGACCGGTCTTCCATACATGTCGGAGTCCTAACGTGGCCGCTATTTCTCCCAGGGTGTATCCATTGTAGAAGTATGCAGAAATAAGATCGTCTCTACCTCTGTAATCCATTGTTAGGAGGAGAACGAAATGACATGTATGCAAACGCCATATTAGTTTTGCAACTCGCACGTCGCAGTTGAAGAACTCGCATGTCGCAGTTTAAGAACTCCCAGGTCGCAGTTTAAAAAAAAACTCGCATGTCGCATGTCGTGACCGGTCTTCCATATCAAACATACATTGAAATGTAAATGCACCAAAATTAACAAATTGACGTGACTTGACTGAACTAATTTCGTGGTAAACATGTATTTGACGTTAAGAAGTGACAGATAAAAAACGTGAATAATTCCATTTTGTCGAATTGAAAGCCCTCTGTGGGACCGTGGTCCGACAAAGTCCCATGGGAGCATAACGCTTCGAGGAATTCGCCTGCTATTCTTGGAAACTGCTGGTTTCCATAGCGACCATGCGACGTATAGACCGTTGACTGTTGACCGATGCGGTCTTGTTCAATAAAACATTTTACATGCCGAACTTTCACTTTGAACCAAAGATTCGAGTCATATAAAATGATGGAAATAGCAAAAAATACGTCAAAAGTTGTCATTGTCGGTGTAAAAACGCACCATACATTTTCCCATACATGCCAAGGCTATATACTGTCAACGTTATTCAATTCTGCAAACTCAAAGACGACGAACATGTACTTCAATAAATCGCATAACCCGTGGAGAAGTTCTCCGAATGGTGAAAATTGGTGTCATACATCTCCGCGTTAGCGCCCCGCCCAAAACTTTTTATTGCAGTTTTAATTAGGTGTAATATTCAGACAATTGCCGGTTCAGATTTTTTAATTTTTAGGGGTGGAAATAAAAACATAATCTTTGAAATCCTTGTGTGAGTCTCATTTATTCCAAACTTTTACTCGTAATTCCTTCAAATTTGGTGGCCCTTAAAAGGCCAACTTGTTATGTGGCTCATTAACTTTATTTTCTTTTAGTTTTTGAATAGTCAAATGCATTGTCGACATTTAAAACTGCGTCAAACAACGATTTAATCGCAAGTATTTTTAAATCGTACCGACTGTAACACAAACCTCGGAAAGTTAGAGAATTTTTTGGTGCTGATGTATCCGTGGATCAAGGCTGATACCAGCATGCATTATCAAAAAACATCCAATGCCGGTACGTAATTGTTTTTCTAAAAGTAGTGATTATATGTCTGCTTTATTTCAACACTAAAATGTCGCCTTCTTTGACACGTTGATGCGAGAAGCGACATCGTTCTTTCGTTACGACTACCCAATGCACTGAAGTTACGACTGAAGTCGGGAAAGTGCCGCCAGTGTACCCATGACATGTTTCAGCGTGGTTGAGTTCATCTAAACAATAACCCAGATGCAGATTCGAAACTTAAGTTCATGGATTTTTGATTCCCTCAAAAATTATTACGAAATTATTTTTGTAAAAAAATTACATTTATTCCTTTAAAAGTGTTTCCGAACTTAATAGTATACACCAGCAATGTGATCGCAATCATGCCGACGCGAATCTTTACTGTAAATTGTTGCATACTTCGATGACCTTTGTGACCCATCGCCTGATCATGCTGATTAGTGCGTAGACGCTATTGAATAGGCCGAGGACAATGTCTGTTTGGGTGGCGATTGCAACCCACGTCAAGTCTTCAAGGTCATCTGGACGACAGTGTAGCAAAATTTGACGTGTTTCTCGGGCAACGTTTCCCGTTTCGGCCCCAAGCTTTTGTTCACAATATAACCAGGAAAGTTCGTTCTTCTGGTACCTCAATGTATACTTATTCGATGTGGAGGGAATGTCGTCGCCCGATCGACTGTCACAAAATAAAACGACACTGAAGACCTGTGGTGACGTAATAGACTTCACTGTGATATACGAATAACGTTCAGAGTTGGAGTACGATTTAGAACACACCGTACCGCGCATATTTTACCGAGTTTGATTTGATCAACGTTAAATACGGCATGAAAAAGACATATTTTTCTGCAGCAAATAGTTGGGGGCGGGAAACACTTAAAGTTCGGTTCGTCAGGTGTCGACTCGAACGGAAAATACTATCAGAAACTGGCACAATGTTTTAGTTTTCGTCCCTAAAAAGTTGGGGTTGGAACAGTTTTTGAATATCGGACTTTTTTGGCATGGTATTGTCTGACATTATCACAGTAAAGACGTGATATTTTTTCAATAGTTTTGGCCCCAATTTCATTCGGAGTGTATGGGCACAATTTTGAATATTGGACTTTATCGGGTATTAGCTCATATGTAAAATATAAGCAGAAGCAGTATTTTTTTTCGGCAGTTTTTTTTTTTTTTCCGATGGTCGTAATGACCCGGGAAACAAATTTTAATGTTGGACTTTATCGTGAAGCACCGGTGGCGATGAAAAATTACGCGGCGTCACTGTTGTTTGTATGATTGCGTTGGCAGTATGATGATCATGACTTTCTCTACATCGACTACCATGTTGTCCATTTAATATTTTCGTACGGAATATCCGAGGAACGTATCAAAACTTCATGGAGATTTTCCTATCGCAACTTAGATAATGGTTCGACCAACGTGTACTGTCGCGCAACCTTTCACCCTCTGTAAACATCGGCATGATCGGCAAGAAAACAAAAAGTCGAGCGCTGTCGCCCAAAACGAATATTTTGTTTTCATGTCTGTGGAGAAAATTCAAGTTATTACTTACGAACATGGTCAGTTTACTCCACTCGCATTATTCATTTTATTTGTGCCACTAATAGTGATAGTTGGCCAGAAAAAATGCTGATAGTGACGTTCGGCTTGTGAAATCATTGAAATTTACGACAGGACAGGTTTACGAAGCATAACTTCAGTCGCGACTTTTGTGCTTCTCAGTTCAATCGTTCCGTACTTCGAAAGGAAAAACCAAACCATATAAGAGTATGCGTCTTGTAGAATTTTCATGTCTTTCCAGGCGTCACACAAAACCACCTCACCTGCATGTACATACCGGTAATATCATTGTGATAGAGGGACCGTGATTACTGTATATCGAGAAAGTATGACGCGCTACAGGGGAGTAAACAACGAAACGTTATTTCTGACCTCCTTGCATTTTATTGCATGGCATTAACATGATAATGTGAACCGAAAATGAGTGTCACGATTACGATTAGGCATGAAAAAGAAAAAGAAAGCCGTGAAACTGTCACAGAAATTCAGCATTTTTAGTTCTAAATCGTCTTTTTTGACAATTGAAAAAAAGAATATGAGCTTGTATAGACTAGAGTGATTCAAGTTCACAGGCATTCACTTCTGCCATGATAAATCGTCTTCCTGTTATAAGTACACATTTTGAAAAATAGAAAACAGATCGAGAATTTTTATTGTTGTGTTGACTTGTCTTCTACGATGCGTTACGGTTATGGCAACAACTTACATGTACCTATCGTCACCATCACAGCCTCAGTCAGTTTCTTCAACACCACGTCTCACGACCAGTGATGTCATCTTTATTTGAGAAATTCGATAATTTTCGATCGGACTTGAACTTCACAGCGTACCAAGTCAGAGAAACAATTTCACAGTAACAGATCATGCATTGTACGTAAAGAGTTTTCACTTTACCCCCGGCCTAAAATCGTACTAGTATTAGTAAATGACACTAAACGTCGCAAGGACAAAACCCAGCACTACAGTAGTCACTTTTACGTCCATTTGTTGCAATTTTTGTCCATAACAATGAAACTCCAACAAGCCCAACTTACATTCACATGCAACAGCGTTCAACTCAGCCATACATTCAAGGTCAAGGTGTGAATTTGCCTCACATTGCAACAATGCCCGCACAGTGACGATGCGCGAATCGTGCCCGCACAGTGCCGGCACAGTGCACTTTATCTGCCCGCATTGTGCTGGCAATGATGCTCGTTTCGTGCGCGCACAATGCACTTTCTATGCGGGCATTGTTCCCGCACCAGTGACGGGTTCTGCGTGGACTGTACTGTAGGTCTATGTTGTTGTTCCCAATTTGAAACACATGAGGCATGTCTAAGTTATAGTTCTAAATCAAGAAAAAAGATCAGACCTCTAGCTGTATGGGCCAGCCAAGAAATACAAATGCGCATAATAAATTAGGTAAAAGATGTGACATCTTAAGGTCTAATATCCTATCAAAATTGGAGGGTATAGAACTTGTGGTTACTGAGATACGCATATATATGTATAATCAAGATCAAAGGTCATCGAGGTCACATGATGTATTGAAAAACAAGTCATCGTTGATGACACAGTCCCCACTTGTTAATGGGTACTTTGATTACATGTCCTAAGAGGATAGAGTCCTCTTCATTAATTGAGACATGCCCAAGTTTTGGCTAAGGACACGAAAAAATTGTAACAAAATGGCTGCCATGCAGCCATATTGGATCATATCAAGAAACAAATTGACATACATATGTATGACATAGGTTAATGTCCTTGTACCAACTTTGAATAAAATCGGTTAAGATATGCCTTAGAGTATTATGGCCCTCGACAGGAAAAAATCGTAATAAAATGGCCGCAAGGCAGCCATATTGGATCGTATCACATAACAAATTGACATGCATATGTATGACATTAGTCAATCTCCTTGTACCAACTTTGAATAAAATCCGTTGAAACATGTCTGAGTTACTGCTCTGTACATGAAAATATCGTAATAAAATGGCTGCCTAGCGGCCATATTGGATCGTATCACATAACAAATTTACGTACATATGTAAGACATAGGTCAATGTCCTTGTACCAACTTTGAATAAAATCGGTTGAGATATGCCTGAGTTATGCCTCTGCATATGAAAAAATCGTAATAAAATGGCCACACAGCAGCCATATTGGATTGTATCACAAAACAAATTGATGTGCATACCTATGACATTGGTCAATGTCCTTGTACCAACTTTGAATAAAATCGGTTAAAACATGTCTGAGTTATGGCACTGTATATGAAAATATTGTAATAAAATGGCCGCCTGGCGACCATATTGGATCGTATCACAAAACAAATCAACATACATATCTATGACATTGGTCAATGTCCTTGTACCAACGTTTGATAAAATCGGTTGAAACATGTCTGAGTTATGGCTCTGTACATGAAAAAATCGTTATACAATGGCCGCCTGGCGGCCATATTGGATTGTATCACAAAACAAATTGATGTGCACATCTATGACATTGGTCAATGTCCTTGTACCAACTTTGAATAAAATCGGTTGAAACATGTCTGAGTTATGGCTCTGTACATGAAAAAATAGTAATAAAATGGCCGCCTGGCGGCCATATTCAATCGTATCACAAAACAAAATGACATGCATATCTATGACATTGGTCAATGTCCTTGTACCAACTTCGAATAAAATCAGTTGCAACATGTCTGAGATCTGGCTCTGTACATGAAAAAATCGTAATAAAATGGCCGCCTGGCGGCCATATTGGATCGTATCACAAAACAAAATGACGTGCATATCTATGACATTGGTCAATGTCCTTGTACCAACTTTGAGTAAAATCGGTTAAAACATGTCTGAGTTATGGCACTGTATATGAAAATATTGTAATAAAATGGCCGCCTGGCGGCCATATTGGATCGTATCACAAAACATATCAACATGCATATCTATGACATTGGTCAATGTCCTTGTACCAACGTTTGATAAAATCGGTTGAAACATGTCTGAGTTATGGCTCTGTACATGAAAAAATCGTAATAAAATTGCCGCCTGGCGGCCATTTTGGATTGTATCACAAAACAAATTGATGTGCATATCTATGACATTGGTCAATGTCCTTGTACCAACTTTGAATAAAATCGGTTGAAACATGTCTGAGTTATGGCTCTGTACATGAAAAAATAGTAAAAAAATGGTTGCCTGGCGGCCATATTCAATCGTATCACAAAACAAAATGACGTGCATATCTATGACATTGGTCAATGTCCTTGTACCAACTTTGAAAAATACCGTCAAGGACACTATGTGCTCACATTCGGTTTGAGTTGGTCCATTCGAGAAATATTTAAACCAGGAAAAACAAGAATGACAAAAGAAAAATAAGGTCTCCAACTTAGGTACTGGAGGTCATCTTTAGGAACATGCATATCAACTTCTATAGCAATGGGAGAAGCAGATCCTAAATACATAAGCAAATGTCAACAACAAAAAACAGAGAAGGCTTGATAAAAAGAAAAGGTGGGAGTGGGCAAAAAATGCACAAGGGATCTGGTAAAAAAGTAATGCTACATCATTGATCTTCTAAACCCTACCCCCTCCTGCATATCAAATGTTCCACCCCTTGGTATTACATAAGACCAAATGACAGGAAGTACATTTACAACCTTGGAGATTTTTAATTAATGCCATGAGTGTTATCATTCTAATGTAAACAGCACTTAAGTTAGTTACAGATAGTGAAATGCCTTCCACTGTGGGTGGTGATTACAACATCTGGAATTATCCCTGATCCAAATTTCTCATCAGTTTTTGTATGTCTTACATAATAAAGTTGCAAAAATTGGTGCAAAATGAAAAAAATCACCTCAGCTTTGTTTTCTGGATCAAATTTTCCAACAAATTGGTATCAAATATGACAAAATTATGTTCACAGCCTTCAAAATTGTCTCACAACATATCCTGGGTAAGTATAGGTCATTTAAGGTCACAAACTGAGAAAAGTACCTAAAATATACAAATTTTGGGGTTTTCCAACACTTTGAGCTGAAAATTTATCTAATAACATCTTTCGGGACTTTATACCAAATTACAAAGCTATCAAACAAGGGACTTTATACCAAATTACAAAGCTATCAAACAAGTAATGTTGAGATAAAGTTTTCTTGACCAAAAATGACAATATTGTCTTAAAAATACAATTTTTTATATTTCAGGACAATTTCCACATATCTAAGTATTGTCATCTCTGTACGTCTGTGTACGAAATATGAAAGCTGTCTGTCCAGGGGTTTTAAAAAGGAAACACTGTCTAAGATTTTTTGACCAAAAATGACAAAATTGCACAAAAATAGTAATTTTCCCAATTTTGTCATAATTTGAACAAATTAGAAGAGTAACACCCTTGCAAAGAGACAACCCAAATTTGAGAGCGATTGGGCCGGCGATTTAAGAGAAGAATAATTTTTACTGAAAATGAGAAAAATCACAAAAAAATTCAGCAAAAATACAAAATTAAGGATATCTTCACAATATTCATAAAACCGTATAAGGTTAACCTAAGGTACTTGCACACAAATTTTCAAAGCAATCAAAAAAGCGGTTCTTGAGTTATTAATTCTTAACCATTTTCACATTTTGTAAGCTCATTTGCATAATTTTGGCAATGCAGACTTCATTTGAACAAAATCCCATCTATAGCCCAGGATGCATCCACACACCAAATACCTAGCTGAAACGTGCAGCGGTTTGCGTGTTTTTGATGTTGACGGACATACTGTACATACATACATACATACATACATACATACATACATACACACATACATACAGACGCCATCGACTTCAGCCTATACGATAAACTCACATTGGTAAAACCAAATGTGAGCTAATAAAATCAGTTGCAACATGTCTGAGATCTGGCCCTGTACATGAAAAAATCGTAATAAAATGGCCGCCTGGCGGCCATATTGGATCGTATCACAAAACAAAATGACGTGCATATCTATGACATTGGTCAATGTCCTTGTACCAACTTTGAAAAATAGTGACATTGTCACTGGTCGCTCCCATATAGTTATCAAAACAAGCTAAAATCAAGCTAAAAGATTTTTTTATCACAAATAGAAACAATTCCCCCAATAAAATAAAATTATACAAATTTCACCAGAATTTGATCAAATCTTACTGACGTCACCCGTAAAAACCTCTACACTAAGTTTCAACTCAATCGGACGTGTGGTTTCAGAGTTAAAAAAATTTTTGATCAAAAATGAAAAAAATAGCCAAAAAATGCAAATATGCAAATTTCACCACGATTTGCCCAGATTTGAGAAAGGTCACTCCTATGCACTTCCATACCAAGTTTCAAATCAATCAGACTTGTGGTTTCAGAGAAGAAGATTTTTTGACCAAAATGGGAGAAAATTACAAAAAAATTCATGAAAAATAGCAAGTCCAAGATACTGACCCAAGATGTGCACAATCATTTCAGGTCAGCCCAAAGTACTTACATGCTAATTTTTCATCTAATCTGCTCAGTGGCTATTGAGATTTCAATAAAATGTAAACTTGTAAACATATATACATATGGCTATGGGAGCTAACAAACGACCCAATGGTCGACAGAGCTCTGCTGTGTTATGAAGAGAGCAACGTTTTGTGACATATGTATTGATGAAGAAGGTTGAGATCTTTGATAGCTCATTTCAGGATGGCCTGACCTAAAATGGCAAAATTAGCTGCAAAAATACAAAATTGATGATTTCATCATAATTATGTATAAAAATGTATACCAAATATCAAAGCTATCACATGAGTAACTTTTGAGAAACAAATATTTTGACCAAAAACAGCAAAAACTGACCCAAAAATACAAAAATTGAAGATTTCATCAAATTTCACTATATCACACTAAGAGAACCCCCAGGAACCTGTATACCAAATATCAAAGGCATCAGACAAGTAGTTTTTGAGAAACACATTTTTGACCAAAAATGGCAAAAATTGCACCAAAAATACAAAATTGCAGATTTTCATCATATATTCTGTATATCATATTTAGTTTATCTGTAGGAACCTGTATACCAAATATCAAAGCTGTCAGACGAGCTGTTTTGATGAAATAATTTTTGACCAAAAATGACAAAAAAATTCCTTAAAAATACAGATTTGCTTATTTCATCACAATTTGAACAAATCCAAGTTGGGCTATCCCTAGGGACCTGTATACCAAATATCAAAGCTGTCAGACGAGCGGTTTTGATGAAATAAATTTTTGACCAAAAATGACAAAAAATTCCTTAAAAATACAGATTTGCTTATTTCATCACAATTTGAACAAATCCAAGTTGGGCTATCCCTAGGGACCTGTATACCAAATATCAAAGCTGTCAGACAAGCGGTTTTGATGAAATAAATTTTTGACCAAAAATGACAAAAAAATTCCTTAAAAATACAGATTTGCATATTTCATCACAATTTGAAGAAATCCAAGTTGGGTTATCCCTAGGGACCTGTATACTAAATATCAAAGCTGTCTGACCAGCGGTTATGAAGAAGGAGATTTTTTACCAAAAACGCCTTTTTTGGCACTAATTTGCATATTTTTGGCAATGACAACTTCATTTGAACAAAATCTCATCTACAGTCCATCATCCATGTACACACCAAATATCAAGATGAAATGTGCAGCGGTTTTGGAGTTTTTGATGTTGACGGACAGACATACAGACATACAGACATACAGACATACAGACATACATACATACAGACATTTTCCTAGCCTATAAGAATAGCTTCCATTGCCATATATACATATGGCTATGGGAGCTAATAAAATCAGTTGCAACATGTCTGAGATCTGGCTCTGTACATGAAAAAATCGTAATAAAATGGCCGCCGGGCGGCCATATTGGATCGTATCACAAAACAAATTGATGTGCATATCTATGACATTGGTCAATGTCCTTGTACCAACTTTGAATAAAATCGGTTGAAACATGTCTGAGTTATGGCTCTGTACATGAAAAAATAGTAATAAAATGGTCGCCTGGCGGCCATATTCGATTGTATCACAAAACAAAATGACATGCATATCTATGACATTGGTCAATGTCCTTGTACCAACTTTGAATAAAATCAGTTGCAACATGTCTGAGATCTGGCTCTGTACATGAAAAAATCGTAATAAAATGGCCGCCTGGCGGCCATATTGGATCGTATCACAAAACAAAATGACGTGCATATCTATGACATTGGTCAATGTCCTTGTACCAACTTTGAATAAAATCAGTTGCAACATGTCTGAGATCTGGCTCTGTACATGAAAAAATCGTAATAAAATGGCCGCCTGGTGGCCATATTGGATCGTATCACAAAACAAAATGACGTGCATATCTATGACATTGGTCAATGTCCTTGTACCAACTTTGAGTAAAATCGGTTGAAACATGTCTGAGTTATGGCTCTGTACATGAAAAAATTGTAATAAAAAGGCCGCAGGGCGGCCATATTGGATCGTATCACAAAAAAAATCGATGTGCATCTGTATGACATATGAAGTAATCCTTGTACCAAATTTGAATGAAATCGCTTCTTGCATCTCTGAGATATCTGCGTGAACGGACGGACGGACGCACGGACGCACACACGCACGCACGCATGGACGCACACACGCACGGACATGACCAAACCTATAAGTCCCCCCGGACAGTGTCCGTGGGGACTAAAAAATCATATTGCTAATTAATCCCTATATGCCAAAAATCAGACCTCTAGGTCTATTGGCTCGCTCAAAATTAGATATGCAGATAATTAATGAGGTACAATATGTGGCATCATAAGTTGTCCCATCATACCATATATGAAGGGTGTAGCACCTGTGGTTACTGAGTTATGGACAAATATGTATATTTGAGGTCGAAGGTCAACGAAGTCACGTTACATTTTGTCAAAAAAAATTGTATTGCTAAGTTATCCCTATATACCGAAAATCAGACCTCTAGCTCTATTGGCTCGCTCAAAATTAGATATGCACATAATTAATGAGGTACAATATGTGGAGTCATTAGGTATCCCATCATACCATATATGAAGGGTGTAGCACTTGTGGTTACTGAGTTATGGACAAATATGTATATTTGAGGTCGAAGGTCAACGAAGTCACGTTACATTTTGTCAAAAAAATTGTATTGCTAAGTTATCCCTATATACCAAAAATCAGAACTCCAGCTCAAGTGGCTCGCTCAAAATTAGATATGCACATAATTAATGAGGCACAATATGTGGAGTCATAACCATACATGAAGGGTGTAGCACTTCTGGTTACTTAGTTATGGACAAATATGTATATTTACGGTCAAAGGTCACTGAGGTCATGTGACATTTTGTCAAATATCTGAGATATCTGCGTGAACTGATGGATGAATGGATGGACGAACAGACGGACATGACCCAATCTATAAGCCCCCTGGACTTCATCTGTTGGGACTAAAAACTGTGTCACTGCATCCTTTTTGCAATATGAATATGATGAGAAACTAAATTTTTATTTTGCTTCGCCTTATACATGGGAGTCTATGGACATGTAAACTAAAAAGTCCTCTAACACGGCCAAATTTGATCGCATTGTGAAACAAATCGACGTGCATCTGTATGGGGTAGGGTACTATCCTTGTGCAAAGTTTAAAAGAAATTGACCGGTGCATGTCTGAGATATCTGCGAGAACGGATGGACGCACGCACGGGTGCACACACGCACGGACGCACACACGCGAGGACATGACCAAACCTATAAGTCCCCCCGGACGGTAGGGACTAATAATTGCACATTCTAAAGTGACTCTTCCTGCTGACGTTCCAGTATACAGGCATAAATTCAACCTATGACCCTTGCATGTTCTCTTGATTCACTATAGTTACTAAGACCAGATGTGAACTGTAAATGCTCACGTGTTTCATTTTAATTGAAGTTATCTGTAAATTTGAACCTTTGCCACATGTTTGCAACTTCATTGAAACTATTATGATCAACATAATGAACAATAATCACCACCGATTAATTCTAAAAGGTCATGAAGTATACAAATATTTAATTAGCTGAAATAAAAATATTAAAGTTATTTGACTGCTCTTATTGTATCACCACTTTATCTAGCAAGTGTAATTACCGTTGGCCAAATACTTCAAGCCATATATGCCGAGCTGTGATATGCAAATTATAAATTAGCTGACATGAAAATGTGAAATGACTTTCGATATTGTTTTGACCTAGTACCTGGTATAATCATCAATGTACATAGCATGTTTTGCCAACTTTGATCAAGTAAATCCCAGTATATATCCCTAATAAGCAAAGTTCGTTAAATATGTACATTAGGAATTGGCTTAAAGTAAAAATGCTTAAAAGATTGTCAATAATGTTGCATCATGGTATCTGCTATATGTGTAGCAAATTTTGTCAACTTTGGTCAAGTCAATTCAGACATATATCTCTAATTAGGAAAGATCATTAAATATGCAAATTAGGAATTGGCTGAAGAGAAAATGCTTAATAACTTTCAATAATATTGTATTATAGTGTCTTTAATGTACATAGTAAGTTTCATCAATTTTGATCCAGTCAATTCAGATAAATATCCCTAATTGTGAAAATTCATTTAATATTAAAATTAGGTTTTGGCTGAAGTAAAAATGTCTTCTGACTTTCAATAATGTTATATCACAGTATCTTTGATGTATATAGTAAGTTTCAACAACTACAATCAAGTTAATTCAGATATATAACCCTAATTGTGAAAGTTCATTAAATATGCAAATTCGGAATTGGCTGAAGTAAAAATGCTTAATGACTTTCAAAAATGTTGCATCATAGTGGCTTCAATACATGTAGCAAGTTTCATCAACTTTGGTCCAGTCATTTCAAATATATATTCCTAATTAACAAAGTTCGTGAAATATGCAAATTAGCAATTGGCTGAAGTTATGAATGACTTTCAATAATGTTAAATCAGAGTATCTTTAATATACATATCAAGTTTGGGCAATTTTGATCGAATCAAATCAGACATATATACCTAGTTAGGAATGTTCATTAAATATGCAAATTAGCATTTACCTTTCATGTCACCCCTTAATGGTTCCCACTGCTGATATATCTTGGTGTGATCAACATTTGTAGCAAATCTCATCAAATCCTGTGTTGTCATTTTTAATATATATCCGGTTTTTTTTCTAAAATCATTAATTATGCAAATGAGCAAAAAAGTTCTTGCCATTTGCTAACTGAATATATGTACTAGATTTGATTCTGATCTGATCAGCCGTTTTTTAGATATCGGACCAACAGACAGACAGACAGACAGACAGACAGACACACAGACGGACAGACAGACAGACAGACAGACAGACAGACAGACATCGCTGCGACATATGCTCACGTGTGTAAACACGTGAGCAAAAACTGTGACTTCAGATCCTGTACATGTCTTACCTATTATCATGTACATGTCTTACTTATGATCATGTACATGGCTTGGCTAAGATCCTATGTCTTAAGGTAGAACGCACCTCCAGAACAGATATTCAGACTCTCAAACTTTTCCAATTCTTTTCTGATCTATCACTTCTGAGGGATCATTTTGAAGCCCTTGCAGAAAGGAACACTACTGTCTAAGTTTTTTGAAAAATCGTTTGGGTAAATTGTTTCTCTTGTATTAAAATTTGCATGGTGAGCCCTGATATTTATTCTTGATTTTGAAAGAGAATGGTTGAAAGATTCCTTGGGGCAAATTTGAGCAACAGTTTAAATCTTTCAATTTCAAGGCGCATACTACCTTAAGTAAGATCCTGTACATGCCTTGGCTAAGGTCAGCGTACATGTCTCACAAAAGATTCTGTGCATGTTTCATAAAAGATTCTGTATCTGTCTTACCTAAGATCCCTGAGTAACGAAATACTTTGTACTAACATAAGATTCCTCTGCAGCCATTCAACACATCTGTTATGAAACAATCAAACAATCATTTTGTCCGTTACAATGTCTAATGTTGCTACATCACAAAGTTGACAAAGTTGATGGTACAGCTTGATCATTTGATCTTCATTCTTCAAAAATATTTGAATGTAAGATTAAAAAAATTTCACTCATAAGAAAAAATTTTGTTAATTGTATCCTTATTAACAGTATATGATTTCAACTTAAACATTTTCATTAACTTGAAAGGTTAACCCCGGCTGCTCTCAGGCCTTAACCCAAATATATATAGGGGTATAGTCCGTGGGCTGGAGGGGCCCACCGTGCACCCCCCCCCCCCCATAAACCTACTACATGGGTTTTTTTTGTTCTTTGGGATCTGCTGAATAGAAAAAGATGTTAACATTGGATATTTTGGGATACACTACCTGTCTGCACTGGTGTTTGATTTGTATGTACCGCAAAAAATGGCGAAAAATGGGTAGGGGTAGGGGGTACTATATCCTCCCCTAAATTGAGTAAACTTGCATGAAATAGCACAAACCTTACATTTTTGGAAAGCTCAAATATTGCTCTTTCTGAGGAATACCAATTTTAGCAAAATTAATTTGTGTACATAGAATAGGACGACTTTAAAATGAATTTTTTTGACAATTTTGAAATTTTTTACCCAAAATACCATGTAACAATTGTGATTTACTTTTTATTAAGCAAAATTTTCACAACTTTTTGTGTTTAAATTATTCATTCCGACATATTAAACAAGAAAAAAAGTGTTAACATCAGATATTTAACTATACACTACTTCTCTGGCGTCAATTTTGAATTGCGTGTATCCGTATGGGGTGTGCAAAAGCTAGGGGTAGGGGTACAACATTCTTTCCTTGATGAAGTGAACTGGCTTGAAATGCCATATACCTTATAGTTTTAGAAAGCTTAGATACTGGTCTTTCTAAAATGCATAAGGTTTTAGTAAAAAAATATGATGTCATAGAATTGGATAACTTTAAATCGATTTTTTCTGGTAATTCAGCAATTTTAACCGGAAGAAAATACGATAACTATTGTTTCCTCCCAATGAAGCAAATCAAACAGATTTATGGATGTTATTTACTAATTGCAACATGCTTAAGAAGAAAATAAAAGTCAAAATTGGGTATTTACAATGCATTATTGTCTCTACTCACTAAAATTGCAAGTTTTGCTACATTGGTATATCGTGAATGGGCATTTTATTGTTATGCAATGAACTAATGCACAGCCTTAAAAAGAAGACTTTAAAACGCACACACGTAGTCATATTGCCATTTACTCCTTAAAGTAAATAGATTGTTGATGACTGTCTATTTTTATAATTTACTTTTTAAATATTTTTTTATAAAATAATTTTGATAAGAAGAATAAATCACCTTTCTAATGATACCCCATAAGCCAGGTCATGTTAAACAGTAAGCTCAGCAGATGATGTACATGAAGACAGGTTTGACAAAAATCTATGTGGGTCACAAAATCGTGATTTTGCGGTACCCTTCAAAACATGACCGTAACAGCTATTGAGTCCCTATATTTTGTATGTTAAAATCCGATTTCTTATTCTAGGGATCCCAAGGCTTCTGAAAAATACATGTTTGCTATCCTGTGCGGTTGAGGGGGGAGGTGCACATAGACGCCCCCTCTAGCCCACGGCCTAATAGATTGTTAGTAATGCTTGCTGCATAAGTAAGACAAGGAGGCATAGACAATTTTCTAAATACGTCTTATCAACATTTTTTTATAAAAAAAATATTTAAAAAGTAACTTTTAAAAATAGACAGTCATCAACAATCTATTTACTTTAAGGAGAAAATGGCAATATGACTACGTGTGTGCGTTTTAAAGTCTTCTTTTTAAGGCTGTGCATTAGTTCATTGCATAACAATAAAATGCCCATTCACGATATACCAATGTAGCAAAACTTGCAATTTTAGTGAGTAGAGACAACAATGCATTGTAAATACCCAATTTTGACTTTTATTTTCTTCTTCAGCACGTTGCAATTAGTAAATAACATCCATAAATCTGTTTGATTTGCTTCATTGGGAGGAAACAATAGTTATCGTATTTTCTTCCGGTTAAAATTGCTGAATTACCAGAAAAAATCGATTTAAAGTTATCCAATTCTATGACGTCATATTTTTTTACTAAAACCTTATGCATTTTAGAAAGACCAGTATCTAAGCTTTCTAAAACTGTAAGGTATATGGCATTTCAAGCCACTTCACTTCATCAAGGAAAGAATGTTGTACCCATACCCCTAGCTTTTGCACACCCCATACAGATACACGCAATTCAAAATTGACGCCAGAGAAGTAGTGTATAGTTAAATATCTGATGTTAACACTTTTTTTCTTGTTTAATATGTCGGAATGAATAATTTAAACACAAAAAGTTGTGAAAATTTTGCTTAATAAAAAGTAAATCACAATTGTTACAAGGTATTTTGGATAAAAAATTTCAAAATTGTCAAAAAAATTCATTTTGAAGTCGTCCTATTCTATGTACACAAATCAATTTTGCTAAAATTGGTATTCCTCAGAAAGAGCAATATTTGAGCTTTCCAAAAATGTAAGGTTTGTGCTATTTCATGCAAGTTTACTCAATTTAGGGGAGGATATAGTACCCCCTACCCCTACCCATTTTTCGCCATTTTTTGCGGTACATACAAATCAAACACCAGTGCAGACAGGTAGTGTATCCCAAAATATCCAATGTTAACATCTTTTTTCTAGTTCAGCAGATCCCAAAGAACAAAAAATACCCATGTAGTAGGTTTATGGGGAGGGGTGCATGGTGGGCCCCTCCAGCCCACGGACTAGTAGCTCTGGTAAATTACCAGTAAGTCAGGCCCGAAAGGGTTAATGGTATCAAATTCAAGAATTTCAAAACTTTCTGCACATTTGTCTGTACATTTGAGATAGAGTATCCGAGTCAAGTTTCACATAAACAGTGGCATGTGATAGATGGCCAGTTGACTGGAACAGGTCATCGCAGAAACCAATTCATCATTTTTATAAATCCACAAGTACCTTGTCAAAAACTAGCCCCTGAGATGATTTCTTACTTGAGACATACTCAGCATACATCTAGTAACTGCTGATTATATTCTTACAGATACTGTATACTGTATTTGTCAATGACTCATACATTGGACCTTTTCCTGATAGTACTTTGCAGGATACTTTTGACACCTGGATATTGTAATGATTGATAGCAATCAGAAGCTATACAATGAGAGTAATACTTGGCAACTTACTTAGTAGCAACTTCAGTCAGACCATAGGATGTAGCAGCACCATGGTATGAACACACAGTCTTTGTACTGTTGAAATACGAATCAATGAATACAGACAGATATACAAAAGTGTTGTGGAAGCAATACAATAATTGTTCTCTAGGGCTTCATTGAAAGTTTTCATGGTATATAACATGGCCAGTGGCTGCCAGGTTTTAAATATCAACACACAATAATTTGAAAGTTAAAAGGGACACAGTATTTTTCACAGAAATCAAGGTCACATGGGACTAGACCACCAATAAACATTCTAGTAGTGTCTAAGGTTTGGGGAAAGGGATTACGATTTGAGACAAATTGCCATCTTTGCTTTAGGCTATATGATTTGCTCCATCTCTATATGGTTGGAAAGAATCTACTTTTGGAAGAAATATCTTTTACGGTACAAAAGAAAGACTACATGTATATACACTGAAGTTTACAGTCTGCGTACTGTTTAGTATCTGTATCTCATGATAAGTAGATAGCAGGTTTGATAGTTTGGTGATGGCTTGATTAGCTTGATGCAAGTTTTAAAGAAATTTGTGCTGGTTTATAAACAAAACAGTACAAGAAGGTTACATATAGGACTGAGCTGTTAAATGAATGAGTCTCTAATGTGTAATTTGTCAGACTGAATCATGAGCAGTACTAGGCAACTACCACAGGGGTACAGAAAGGCAAATAACTGCTGAATCGTATAGCCAATTCAGCATTTATTTGCCATTCTGTCAATTGTGTCAGCATACGAGCTATGTAAGCGGTCTTCAATCAGCTAAGTGCGTCCCCATTTTGCGCCGGTAAATTGCGCCACCCAAAACAGTGTCCTATAGGGACCGTTCAGTTTTTACGGCCTGGGGGGGGGGGGGGCGGCAAAATCTTGTCGCCGGTGTTCAAAAAAATGATGACCCCCCCTGCATTTTTCGCGAAAAAATGATGACCCCCCCCCTTTGTCAGACGAAAAAATTTGATGACCCCCCCTCCCCACAGAAAAATAACCAAAACCCATATGTCAAATTTACCCGCACGGTTTGGATTTGAACTCCGGTACGCGGCGCACTTTATTCGTGTAGCAGAGATGCCAGTGTACAAACTTCTCAGCCACATCCATGCAAACGTCCGTTAACCCCTTGACTACCAAGGCCAATGTATTCCCATATACCAGGCCCCTTATGTAAACATTGATAAAATCTGGGGTGTGGTCATTGCATGAACACTGCTTAAAGTAAAAATTAAGTAAGTACCAATAAACCATATATTTTCTGAATCAGCATGAAATTTTCCACTTTTTCATACATAAATTTTGTATTTCCAGGTCACGTGACTGATCACATGGACACGTCATGTGACCAGAGTTGGCAAAGAATATGAATATTTGAAGCATCAGGACGTGTTTTGAATCCATAAAATGATGCAAATTTGAATACAGTTGCAATTTTCATGGCATTGTGTTTACATATATGTAATAATAACTACCCTTTACTTTATTTATAGATGTACCTATTTAAGATTTTTCTCACAAAAGGCAGAGTAAATGAACCATAAACATCAGCATCTGACATGATTCTGTATTTGAAAATCAACACATTTTATATTTGTGAACACCTGCTTTAAGTCTTCCTTGCAGAAACATGCATCTAAAATGGTTATGATTTATCAAAAAATATTTCACAATATTTAAAAATACATTTTAGGGAACAACATATCACATGACTAAACACATGACCAGTCATGTGACCAGTCATATTGATAATATGGCTGCTATAAAATTTTACTGGCTTATAGTAAAACACTGTATTTCCTCTAGTTTCATTCACGAATATTGCTGTTAATAGAACATATTTACATATAAATCATTTGTTTTCAATAAATAAACATTTCATTTTATTAAAAAAAACCCATAAACATCTTCGCGATCGTCCGTACTTCTGAAAACTGTAAACAATCAGCGGGACGCTTCAGTGATCAGCCTGACCTTTCAGGGTCGAGGTCATGGGTCACGACATTTGCTTCCGGATTTTGGCCATATTCGGACGTACGGTGGCGCAATCACATTCAGGCCAGATCAGAATACATCAATCTTAGTTGCGCTGCGTGCAGGCGCCGAAATTACGGGATTTTTAGCGACAAAAACGAAGCAAATACGCCTATTTAACTGTGCCGGATATTTCCGGCACTCAAGGTATATGGTAATTCAATATGGCGCCGGAAATATCCGGCGCCATAGGTAGTCAAGGGGTTAATTAGGACGACTGTAAGGCAATTTTTAACTTCATTTCCATAGACAACTTATGTCCATGGACATTGTATAAAGTAAACTTTATTGGAGTGGTTCGCCAAAGGCAGCCCTCCGGTTAAGAGGGTCATGGGCCATTACGTAAAGTCAACTTTATTCTAGTGGGCAACCAAAGGTGGCCCACTGGTAAAGAGAGGGTCGATCATGGCCATTGCATGAAGTAAACTTTACTGAACAGGGCCGCTGAAGGCGTCCGGCCGTTAAGATGGTCATGGGGTATTACAATAAAGTCAATTTATTGTAGTGGGCCGCCACAGGTGGCCCGCCTGTAAAGAGGGTCGATCATGGCCATTGCATGAAGTAAACCTAATTGGAGTGGGCCGCCAAAGGCGTCTGCCCGCTAAGAGGGTCGTGGGTAATACATAAAGTATATTTATTGTATTGGGCCGCCGAAGGCGGCCCGCCGGTAAAGAGGGTCAATCATGGCCATGGCATAAAGTGGACTTTATTGTAGGTATTATGTTTTTGAAAATGTGGTGACCCCCCCTTTCCTACCAGTGAAAAAGTGATGACCCCCCCTTCTTGGATTCCAAAATTATGATGAACCCCCCCTGGATTTGCCGGCCCCCCCCCCGGCCGTAAAAACTGAACGGTCCCTTACTCTGCGCCATTGCGAGGTTTCAATATCAAGAACGCTATGGTTTAGTCAAGTTATTTCAAAGTTATTTCAAAGAAATATTCATGTTTTTCGTGGGGAATATGGTGAAATGTGTCACTAAAATGCGGAGAATGGGAGTATTTTTTTCCTTGAAAGTCTGCAATGACATCACCCGAGAGAGCAGGTAACTCAGCCAGTCAAGTGCCATTTGCATCGTAAGCTTAAATGGTAATGCGACCTTTGAATCTGTCTGTAGTTTCTACCCGAACCTTGTCGGTACATTCTTGAAGTAACAGTTACACTCTCAAACTATTTCGACGGCCAAATATCTCTGCCATTATGCGTTTCATTGGGTAACTCTTAAATCAGTATATGGCGAGAGTGTCCTGTCTCAGTGCCTGACTAGGCGGTGCAGCCGTAAACCTGACACTCCATACTCATTCCCTTGTTTGATTGAAACCTTGTCGACCGTAATTCTTGCTCGAATTCTGCGACCTTTGAATCGTCCAATAATTGCTACTTCCAACTCAACCCAAATGATAAGGAATGCGACTGATTCTGAGACTCCCAGTTCATAAAAGAGTCAAAGTGCGATCACGTTTGCGACTGAACTTGAGACTCCCATTTCGCTTTGTCATATATATTTGCGAGTGAATTTGAGACTGGGTTTGAGACTCTCATTTAACGTGCAAACAGCAAATGCGACAGTTCTCGCGACTTACTTCCTGACGTAAGGTATTTAAGGGTACCGGTGCCGTGCCGATTTTATCCCTTGCCGATTTCGTCCCCGCACATGCGCAGACTATCCAACATGGTTTCTATTCATAAAACGGCCCCAGACATGTAGCCCCGAATCTGAAGCCACTTTCTTCTATCATATGTCAGCCCTTTCGACTTTTTTTTGAGAAGCATTCTTATCATAGCCTGTCAAATCGTATACTTGTACCGAAATTCCTGCAGATGAAACAGTATTGGTCGATAATGGGGCGCAAACTGGCAAGATCGCGTACGCATCCGAGGCATGGCCGAGGTATTAGTAAATGCATAAATCACGACAATACGCAATATTAACGTCAGTTGATTTGACAAGTCTTTAAAGGTGTTTTCGGCATGAAACAATTAATTGCTTTGATCAATATGTCATAATGGTTATGGCCTACGCGTGAGAGCGTGTTTAATGCGCCTGAATGATACCGTCATCAATCATTGCCAGTTCCTCATGAAGCAGCAGCATCCACATATTGATGGCTTGCAGGACGTAGGTGTCACCACCACAGGTGTCTTTGTTGGCACACCAGATAGGGACTTTGTACAAATTTTGAACATTCGAGAGAGTCACTGGATTGTTGCATCAAATTTAAACTGTAATGTAGGAACTGTTAGAATTTATGACTCTATGTCATCATCTATTGATCAGAATGCAAAGAAATCATTAGCATGGATGTTGTACCACAACGGTCCTACCATGAAAGTTGTTTGGCCGTCTGTCCATAAACAGAATGGTGGGTCTGACTGTGGTTTGTTTGCTGTTGCTAATGCATTTGCACTTTGTGCGGGTGACAATGCAGCAGATATTATCTGGGATCAGGGAAATATGCGTTGTCATTTAAGTAAGTGTCTTGACAAAGGTAACCTTGTCCCTTTTCCAGTAAGGAAAGTACGTCGTGGTAGATGTTTAGCCCCCAAAGTGTTGTCAGTAGAGCTATATTGTCATTGAAGACAGCCTTATGTTAGGGACACACTGATGGTTCAGTGTCAATTAAGAATGTAGACGATGGTACCACAGCTCATGTGAGAGTATACCAGAAGATGCATGTTTAACAAAATATCAGTTAATATGTTCTCGTTGTTAGTACACATGTTAGGGCATGATAAATAAACTTGGAATGTTGCTTTTACTGCAGAAATTCGTACAAAAGACTGTCATTACTAGATGAAATAAAATTATATTTTCCTTGTAAACAATATACCAACACTGTTTCATTTTAGTCGCCTCATACATCATGTAACCACAATCTATTGATAGAATAAAAGATGGAAGTATGACAACGCAAAACTCTTTTAGAATATTGTATTGTTGCATTGCAATTGAAGACAATAAAGGCATACTCATACCTAACATCTTTCCTATTTAGCATGAATTATTCACAAGGTGTGAATTCACATGAATCTTTGAAAATTACCCCCAAAATATGTTCATAGCTCCATTCCACATATGTTATTTGCCAAAAAAATCTAAATATTTTTTGTTTGCTTTGATTTGTTTGAAAACTTATTAGGAGTATGCTATTAGAAACATGAGAGAATTCAATTTCTAGGGACCCCTTGAGTTTCAAATGGTCACTCACTCATAAAAGGCAGTGATTCAGTTACTCACCGCCTTTGGCAAATGGCCGGTTTTTTTGCAAAATGTCCTAAAGTTTTTTGTAATTTCTGACAAATGGCTGAAAAAATTGTCACAAACCAACTTCAATCAGCCCTTGAAGCATAGTTAAAGCTGGTTCCACACTTGAGATCGTAAACTGCGTAAAAGTTATTCAAAGTGGCTACAAGATTTTTGATTTGGCTATTGAGTTGGATAATCATTTTGGTCATCAAGGGGAGCCCTGCAGTTTATGTTAATGCAATAAACTAAGTGATACTGACAGTTTCAGGTTGGCATAATTTGACACAACGCTAGTGGTCTATTATAGACTTACCTTTAATGCACTCACCAGACTTGCCTATTTAACATGAAATATGGTACCAAGTCATGTTGACACACAATGACACTGTACTCTGTTAATTTATTGAAATACTTTACCTCCTTCAAAAATGTCTTTTGTCCACATTTAAACCTACTATGGGTCACTGTGTCCCCATGCTAGCAAAACCTGGGTGAAACACTGTATGGCATAATAGGGGATAAATGATTACAGTAAGAACAAATGAATATTAATTAATCTTATGATCATTAATGAATGCACAAATGTCCCCCCAATTATCCCCCCAAATTTTTGGCGTGAACTTGGATTTTGAGTCGAGGGTCGAAATCGGCAACTGCAGAACCGAAATCGGCAGCTATAGCAGTTCTATGTTCATAGTAAATTCCCGGAGTAAATATCACCGATTGATGCACTTAACTTATAATACATTTTCAACTTATTTAGACACATAAAATTGACCACCGGATAGATTGTACGAAAGAAATTTTTGGCGTGAACTTGGATTTTCAGTCGAGGGTCGAAATCGGCAACTGCAGAACCGAAATCGGCAGCTATAGCAGTTCTATGTTCCTAGTAAATAACATCGATTGATGCACTTCCCCAAACTTATAATACATTTTCAACTTATGTAGACACATAAAAATGACCACAGGATAGTATACGAAAGAAATTTTAGCGTGAACTTCGATTTTTAGTCGAGGGTCGAAATCGGCAACTCGGCAGCTATAGCAGTTCTATATTCCAAGTAAATTCCCGGAGTAAATATCACCGATTGATGCACTTAACTTATAATACATTTTTAACTTATTTAGACACATAAAATTGACCACCGGATTGATTGTACGAAAGAATGTTAGCGTGAACTTGGATTTTGAGTCGAGGGTCGAAATCGGCAACTGCAGAACCGAAATCGGCAGCTATAGCAGTTCTATGTTCATAGTAAATTCCCGGAGTAAATTACACCGATTTTGATGCACTTTTCCAAACTTATAATATATTTTAAACTTATTTAGACAGATAAAATTGATCACCGGATAGATTGTACGAAAGAAATTTTTGGCGTGAACTTGGATTTTGAGTCGAGGGTCGAAATCGGCAACTGCAGAACCGAAATCGGCAGCTATAGCAGTTCTATGTTCCAAGTAAATAACATCGATTGATGCACTTCCCCAAACTTATAATACATTTTCAACTTATGTAGACACATAAAAATGACCACAGGATAGTATACGAAAGAAATTTTAGCGTGAACTTCGATTTTTAGTCGAGGGTCGAAATCGGCAACTCGGCAGCTATAGCAGTTCTATATTCCAAGTAATTCCCGGAGTAAATTACACCGATTGATCCAAACTTATTTACATTTTCAACTTATTTAGACACATAAAATTGACCACCTGATAGATTATACGGAAGAAATTTTAGCGTGAACTTGGATTTTGAGTCGAGAGTCAAAATCGGCAACTGCAGAAGCGAAATCAGCAGAAAAAGCAGAAAAGAGGGTCGAAATCGGCAACAGAACCTAAATCGGCAGATATAGCTGCCGATCTTATCCCAGTGAAGCCCTGTTGGATAGTCTGCGCATGCGCGGGGGACGAAATCGGCAAGGGATAAAATCGGCACGGCACCTGCCCCCTGAAATCGACAAGTGCAGGGCCAAAGTTAGGAGAGCGAATGTGAGGGCTTGAAGTGTACCTGCTCACTTTGAAAGTGCGAGCGATAGTGAGGATGTGAAGTGAACTCGGTCTGTATATTGTATATTGTTAGTGCTTATCAGCATTTATTTAATCAGCTTGGTCGAATTAAAACTTACAATCAAAGTCACTGCTAAAACAGCGATACGATCTCCATGGAAGTACAGTGCTGTATATCATGAGCAAACGGCTGAATGAATTCATCATTGAAGTCCCCGATGGAAATTATTGAAACACACTTATTTCCAAACATAAAGAAGTTGATATAATTATTGTCTCATTAGCGGACGACTGCATTAACTTGCATGGTACCTGAAACCCGAGTCCTTGCCTGAGCAACTTGGGCGACAAACAGAAGACTTTTTAATCCCCAAGGTGTGAATGTTCCATTGTTATTATTATCTAATCCAGCTGGTGCTATTGTAGTGCCATTGTAGGAAAGGCAGGTCTGTGAAATTGATCCTCTATGAAAGTAGGGTATTCCTAAGTTAATGGAGCCTTCCCGTAATGAAATAAAAATATGAATGAGACATTCACCTTTACATGATGGAGAATAGAATTTTATATCTGAATTGGAAGAACTTTATTTACCAGCATTTAAAAATCGGCGAGAGACCCATCGGGCATGCCCAGGACGTACGATCCACAGATTGATTCAAAGTGCTGGTCAAAGTGAAAGGGGACGCCATGAACACTCAATCCCGATGGGTATTTATACCGGTAGTTATGTCAAAAACGGGAGTCACGACCATGATTAGGTTATTCAGAGTCAATTAACCTTGAAACGGACCAAACGACAGCACACAATTACATACAATTTAGGTCTAGCGTCCTGTGACACTATGGCGGGTTTCCGAGTCCCTGTCGTGGTTTGGAAAATGACCCAGGAAAACGACCTGCCGACAGCTGATGACAAAACACGCTCATGCTTTTGATCATAGACCCTGGAGTGATGTTTTGATGGATTTCAAGCTCCCTTACCCTATAAACAACTTGAAACTAAAATGAAAGACGAAAAAAGATGCGTGAATGGACGAGAGATTTCCTGTAGAAACTTCAGATATTTACTGAGGCAGATCATCTATTTTTTTACTTCCATGGGAGGATCATGGAAGTGAAATTTACCTCAATGGACGGATGGATCGATTTGAGCACCGAGAATATGGCATTTCTCATTTGATTTCCAAAACATCATCGTGGAGTTTCTAACAGAAAGGGGAAAAATTGAAACGACAACTCATATCCTGTCATTTAAATACGGGCTTTTAATTGTTTATTCATGATAGCTGTCGACTGCTGGACAGGGGATGACACGGCTGCAGCTGTTCGACAGACGTGAAATTGCAAATTCATCGTCATATGAATTCGAACTAATGGAAATCAAGAGCCAAACCAAGGTCCTTTCTGAGGACCGTGGTCAAATGAGCAAGTGTTTCAATATATGTTGAGTTACAAGCAAGCTCGACATCGTGAAATCAAAAAGTAATAAAATCATAGGGCCAAGTCCCTGAAGCTACTATAGACATGGATACAAAATTAAGTATTTCCTGACTGTATGAAATTATCTCACTAAGGTCATCCCAGGGACCTGTAAACCAAATATTAAAGCTGTCTGACCAGCGGTTTTGAAACAACAAGTGACCCAACAGTTGACAGAGCTCTGCTGTGTGATGTAGAGAATTACTTTTTGTGACACATGTATTGATGAAGAAGGTGGATATCTTTGATAGTTATTTTTTTTCAATCAATCAATTCAACTTTATTCATCCCTTAAGGGCAATTCAGAATGGCCTGACCAAAAATGGTAAAATTAGCTGCAAAACTACAAAATTGATGATTTCATCATAATTTCAATACATTACATCAAGATAAAGCCTAGGAACCTGTATACCAAATGTCAAAACTATCAGATGAGTAACTTTTGAAAAAAAAATATTTTGACCCAAAATGGCATAAATTGATCCAAAAATACAAAAATTGAAGAATTCATCAAATTTTAATATATCACACTAAGACAACCCCTAGGACCTTGTATACCAAATATAAAAGGCATCAGACACGTAGTTTTTGAGAAACACATTTTTTGACCAAAAATGGCAAAAATTGCACCAAAAATACAAAATTGCAGATTTTGTCATATATTCAATATATCATATTAAATACATCTGTAGGAACCTGTATAACAAATATCAAAGCTGTCAGACGAGCGGTTTTGATTAAATAAAGTTTCGACCAAAAATGACAAAAAATTACTTAAAAATACAGATTTGCATATTTCAGCACAATTTGAACAAATCTGAGTTGGGTTATCCCTAGGGACCTGTATACCAAATAACAAAGCTGTCTGACCAGCGGTTATGAAGAAGAAGATTTTTTACCAAAAACACGTTTTTTGGCACTAATTTGCATATTTTCAACAATATCAAAAATTAAAAAAATTTCTCAAAATCATATTTTTCATCTACATGACAAATATCAAATCAGTAAGTACTGCGGTTCTCAAGATATTTGGATGGACGGACGTCTCACAATGGGACATACATACCGGTACATACAGACTAACGACAGACGCCGGACAGATACCCATCCCAATAGCTTCTATAGACTATAGTCTATAGTAGCTAAAAATTCACAAATGAATGTCAGACTTCATGAAAGTCAAAGGTAACAGTATATCCTCACCGGACACATGGAGCTAGAGTCGGACGTGCCGTCGATGGTTCAATAAACAGTAAGCTTATAGCGTGAACAACGGCCGATACCGTGAAGTGTGCATCTGACGTCGGCCCATTCTCTCTCTATTTTTGCTAGGTTCATGTCTTAGTCCCCATTTATCGGTTCTATTCGCCATATTTTATCAATATTCTCAATGAGTTACATAAATACACCAGCTAAATCTATTGTAAAGTGAGAACTGCCTGGAGCTGCTGACTGACTTACCTTTCTTGAACTTCAGTATCATGCAATGGCGTAGTTCGAATAGTACTACATGCATTGTAACACACTAAAAAAACTTAGTCGTACGATGTCATCAATCACGTTTATAGTTTTATTGACCTTTATTTTCCAAAATTTACCATAATATGAGATATGAGAAATGAAAGGGAAAGAAAGCAGAGGTAATGCATAGACATATCAAAGTCGATATCGACACGTCGTACGCCGTGATCATTCTTGTCAAGGGTCTATGATTAACTGCAAGAGCTAGAAGGTGTCTCGAGTCCTGACTTCTCAGCGCCAGTCACACATGTCATTTAAACGGTCATTGAGAGTCTCAGGTACAATCTCAGATCAAGTCGCATTTGTTGTTACTGTAATGAATGAGAGTCTCAGATCTAATCTCAAATGAGGTTGCATTTAGTATCTTCTTCAATTTGAGAGTCTCAGATTCAGTCTCACTTCCTGTTTACAAATGGTCATAGATACCTAGAACCTGACTCATTTGTAAGTTCCATAAATAGCATTTAAAAAGCTATGGCAGGGGAAGTTATTTTAGCCTGAGGTTAAATTGGATTGAATCTCGAAGATTTCACCAATTCCTGTAAAATCTTACAAACTTTTGAAGCGATAAGGGAGATGCAAAATTCACAAATTTTGACTGCTGCTTAAGTCATGTCCTTTCACGATACCGCCAAGTGAGTGCAACCCATCCCATACAAACATAACATGGTCTCGTACCTCCGAGACTCCATTCTGAAGACATGTCAAAATTCTTACTGGCGAAAGATTTATTTTCACACCTTATTGAAAGAAAATTTCTTTACTGCAAGCTTCTGTTGAGAAGTAACTTATGGTACTGTCCGCTAACTACCTCCATGTGTCCACGTAAGCTTACGTATGTGCATAGTCCCAAAACAACTACTATTGACTTGTTGCAAATTCACGTCATTTTTCGAGATGCATTTTCCAGGTCACTCGGAAAAGCTTTGTCACGCATATGACCGTGTGAACAGCGTAATTGTAGCGGTCTCGAACCAGGGTTTATTAAATATCTACAGTCTACACTGCTAAAGTGTCCAGCTACGTATATACACAAGTGTGAGTACCCGATGTGGTTGAGACTCGGAGGTGTTTTGGCGCAGAGTTATGGCGCATTTTAGGCAGCGCAATACACCTGTGCAAAATGGGAGCGCACTTTGAAATGCACCGGCGCAATTTGCCGGCGTACTTTGGTGATTTCAGACCACTTACATACCTGACAGGTATGTAAGGGTGCCGGAAATCGACAAGTGCGGGGCCAAAGTGAGGGCCAGCACAATCAAAGTGCGAGCGAATGTGAGGGCTTGGAGTGAGGGCTCTCACAATCGAAGTGTGAGCAAATGTGAGGGCTTGAAGTGAGGGCTCTCACAATCGAAGTGCGAGCGTATTTGAGGGTTGAGACTTGCGAAAATCAGTACTAAATTCACCTTGACTGAATGAAGACGTGATCAAAGTCACTTCTAAAAGCGCGATACGATCTCAACCGAAGTGTAAACGGTGCAGCCCCGTGTATGAGCATGCATGGAGCTACAGCATTGATCGAAGCTTCACGATATGAGCGAACGGCTTTAAAGTACATGACGTCCCTTTTGGAAAAAAAATTGTCAATCACCGTAATCTTTGCATCCTTGAGTTTCTTTAAGATTATAATGTCTGGCTGATTTTAAAAATCGGCGACTGACTGGTCGGGCTGGGATCGCACATTCAGAGTGCTTTTCAAAGTTAAATCGAACGCTATATGTGCGACAGGCAGAAATGTTTGAAACAGGAGTTATCACCATGATTAGGTTATTCATTGTCAAGGGACCTAGAAACGGACCGAAAACACTTTCATATGTAGAGATTTTAAACTTGAGACAAGCCCACCAGGTGATTATCGAAATCAAAGCCATGACACTGTGACACAGGAATGATCAAGTCATTCAAATCTCAAGTGTCTGTTGACTCATGCATACGAGCACTCTACTGAGCTCATTGTTTTTCGAAAAATTATCATCTTATTGTTACAACATTAATATGCTTACAAAGTTTGGGCAAGTCTAGCCATGGACGTATTTACGTCTATGGTCTTGCACAGCCACGGTCAAGCTAAGTCACGTTAGAATATTCTCGACCGCGGAGTGGCGTCAGTAGATGAAACGCATACAAGCGAGGTGAATGAGAGATCAGAGGATACAGAGGAGCGAACGATACAGAAATTGTGTGGAAAAATGCAGAACTAAAAGTTATGTCATTGATGTATATTGAAACTTTGAACATTGCTTTGGTGGCCGAAAAATCCGAACTTCTCACGGCGCTGTGACGCAAAAATGACGTAAGAACTGTATAACCGGCTTAATTTTGAAAGTCAGAAATTTATCAACGGTGAGTTTTAGTTACATGTTCAGTATTTTACATGTGCGCCCCTTCGGAAGCCAAAAACTTTCGACTTTTATACAAGCAGATAACTTGCTCCAGACCATGGCAAGTCTCTAGTTATGACGTTTGGCCAATTTCAAGACTAAACTGCAATGATCATTTCCATCTAACACAAATTAGAATGACGGTACGCTGACAGACCACGCCCGATATTGACGAGAGAGACAGAGAGAGAGAGAGAGAGAGAGAGAGAGAGAATGAGAGAAAAAGAGAGACAGTTTGTGAAAGTTATGTATTTTTCAGGGAAATAGTAGCCACTGCGTTCAGTTGAAATATGTTTTCAACACCACCTTTCTTACAATCGACTAAGTCATTGAATTGTTATAAACGTAAACGCACAAAATCTTTGGCATCTTACATGCCTGTCACAGAGTTATTTATTTCAAAGCTGATACACGATGCATGCATATTCATTTTACAGCAAGTGATTTGGTCGCGATGTGTTGCTAGCCGATAGATCGCTTGTTCTAATCACCCAGTCGTTGGCTTAAAGGCCACAGACTTGGGGTAAGTCAACCCCGTTCACCTTTGACATTCACGGGTGGGATCAAATGTTTATGTCTGTGTAAATTACGGTCACCATTAGTGTGCACAGGAGGTTGTAAAAAGGCCAATTTGTTGACATGCAAACAACAGATTATACATCCTTGAATGTAACGGCGAGGCCAGTACACTGAGAAACAATAGTTTCATGAAGCCCGCAATGCTTGTAGCAATAACAGGTGTACTTAAACAGTATAATGACAAAGTTATGTAGTCAATCCACGACGCCGCTGCTTCTAAGGTTATTACGTTCCGAATTGGGCTCACCCAGGGCCCAGGCCCGGGCCGCAACTGTACAATTATTGCAGCTTAACGATAGCGTAGACGCCGTGCCATTGCCAAGATACTCTGCTATTTCTGATTGTTTCGTCTACAGAAAGACTAAAAACCTTCTCAATTCGACTAGAAAAAATATGTACGGTTTGAAATCGTTAAATAAATTGGAAATTAACACCGTGGTGCATTAATCTATATTTATAAAAATAATAAAATGTGACATCACAGATCATAAGAAACGTGGTGTTGAAGAACACATTTTTGAACTGTAGACTACGGCGACCGTTTTCTGTAAGTATAATCTAACTTTAGCAAACTTGTGAATCATACATCTGAAGAGTACCTTCAACACTTTTATTTTTCTACTCTTGTTATAAAATAAGCCAACTTTTGGTAAAGAGTTTCAGAGCCGGAAACGGCACAATCATTTCCGCTACAGACAAACAACGTAGGAATGAGATGCAAGGTTGCATTTCTAGCTAATGACTAGTCAATCGCTGACTACACAGAGATTATAGCTATGATTTCTGTGACAATATAATTGACTGTGAGATTGATTCAGTGAACAATATTCAAGGGCTTGTTGAACAAAATGGCATACTTTATTGAAGTAGAATATCCATCATTGTTAACAAAATGCAAGGGTTACAAGCATTTATGACTCCTGATATTCTGATGCAATTGATCTTTTGAAATGATTATCAAAATTTGTGTACAGAGAAAATAAAAAGCATAGGGCCTAATGTAAGTACAAACGTAAACAGAACTTGTCATTTTGTTGTCTGATTTCTCAGAATTTTCTATTGAATCTTTTTTTCTTCAAAAAATGAATCATAGAGAACCCGATAAGTCTACAAACATAGGGCCAAAGTCCCTGAAGCTACTATAGACATGGATACAAAATTAAGTATTTCCTGACTGTATGAAATTATCTCACTAAGGTCATCCTAGGGACATGAAAACCAAATATTAAAGCTGTCTGACCAGCGGTTTTGAAAAAACAAGTGACTCAACAGTTGACAGAGCTCTGCTGTGTTATGTAGAGAATAACCTTTTGTGACACATGTATTGATGAAGAAGGTGGATATCTTTGATAGCTCATTTCAGGATGGCCTGACCAAAACTGGAAAAAATTCCGTAAAAATACAGATTTGCATATTTCATCAGACTATATTAGTCAATAATAGCAAATAAACGAGAGTTAATTACATTCTAATTAAAGTAAACAAGACTTGCTTAAATCAAGATTTACGTCATAAAAAAACAGCATATCTGTCAGGTTATAAAGAATCTTGAGCTGGTTATCTTTTAATATCAGCATTTTCATTCTATTACCAAGCACATTTTAACTTTCAAATTAACATTGTAAGTAAGTTCTGTTGAATAAGTCGAGACTGTACATACTCAGAGAAAGCACACTGAAGAGACAAATGTTTGAAACTTAAGAAGTTCAAGGTCATCAAAAGCATTATAAGGAATCATGTTACACTTTCATTGCACTGTTTACACAGATTGCATAATTGCTATAAATAGCACATGAGGAATCTTACAGCCCAGCTTTACCATAAAAACCCTATCACTTTGACCACTCTTTTAATTGACCACTCTATTTTTTTCCTCAAAAAGTAATCTTATTTTATCCTTACCAAGTCATCCATAAATGGAAATTAGAACTTTCTCTATCTGTATTTATTTGACCACCCTATCATGACAAACTATTATGAGCAATTTCTTTTAGATAACATAAATGGTGGTTCAGAATATATCAAAGTTGGGATTCAGGAAAGTTGCCTTTACATGTTTTAATCCTCCAAGATGGCAAGCATTTCACTATGAACTGTCAAAAAAAGTTGAACTTTCTGATAATTCCACACTAAAATTATTTTGGCTTTGATGATTTCCTAATTAATTCAATTATTTAAAATCATATTAATTATTTTTTTCTGGGTGAATTGATAGGGTTTATACAGTACAAGAATTACATACAATGTAAGTCAAATTCTGACCAAAAATGACAAAAAAATTCCTTAAAAATACACATTTGCATATTTCATCACAATTTGAACAAATCTAAGTTGGGTTATCCCTAGGGACCTGTATACCAAATAACAAAGCTGTCTGACCAGCGGTTATGAAGAAGAAGATTTTTTACCAAAAACACCTTTTTTGGCATTAATTTGCCTATTTTCAACAATATCAAAAAATTAAAAAAATAGTTTCTCAAAATCATATTTTTCATCTACACAACAAATATCAAATCAGTAAGTACTGCGGTTCTCAAGATATTTGAGTGGACGGACGCCTCACAAACGGACATACATACATACATACATACATACATACATACATACATACATACAGACTGACGACGGACGCCGGACGGATACCCATCCCAATAGCTTCTATAGACTATAGTCTATAGTAGCTAAAAATACATTTTCCCATGATCTTACTTTAATTTCTTCAAAAAATGTTTCTTCTTACTTCCAAAATTCGCTGGCAAAAACACCACATACGACGCCATGTCGGATAAACAGCATCAGAGTTCACGCTAGCTGCAGTACAGTATCTCGAGGTTTTGCCTTGGTATTTGGGTCGGACAGCAAAACCTCGTCCGACCCAAATACCAAGGCAAAACCTCAAGTTACTGTACTGCAGCTAAGTTCACGCTTGCCTAGGTCGTGAACTGGTTTGACTGAAGTCACATTTATCAGTTGCGCTAGTCGTACAATGGTACCAGAAGAAGTATCGCTTGCTTGAGTTGCATGTATTAATAAACACAGGGCCAAAGTCCCTGAAGCTACTATAGACATGGATACAAAATTAAGTATTTCCTGACTGTATGAAATAATCTCACTAAGGTCATCCTAGGGACTTGTAAACCAAATATTAAAGCTGTCTGACCAGCGGTTTTGAAAAAACAAGCGACTCAACAGTTGACAGAGCTCTGCTGTGTTATGTAGAGAACTTTTTGTGACACATGTATTGATAAAGAAGGTGGATATCTTTGATAGCTCATTTCAGGATGGCCTGACCAAAAATGGAAAAAAAAAATCCGTAAAAATACAGATTTGCATATTTCATCACAATTTTAACAAATCTAAGTTGGGTTATCCCTAGGCACCTGTATACCAAATAACAAAGCTGTCTGACCAGTGGTTATGAAGAAGAAGATTTTTTATCAAAAACGCCTTTTATGGCGCTGTTTTGCATATTTTCACAATATCAAAAAATTAAAAATACTGCAATTATACGGTGTCGCTCAAATTTGATCAGAATTGGTATATACCAGTATGGGTTACCAATGATCAACAATAAATGTTGTTTCTATCTGTTCAGTGGAGGAGAATTCTACGTTGATGTTATGACAATGATTACTGCACAGTACAACCAGAAAAACAACAAGAAATATTTAAACCAGAAAAACAAGAATGACAAAAGTAATTAAGGTCTGAAACTTTAGGTACTGGAGGTCAACTTTAGCAACATGCATAGCAGAAACAAGCCCCTCTTAGTTTGAGTATAGAGAGTCTTCCCCCCTCTACTGTCTATGGTTTCAGCAGGTCTGTTAATATGTAACAGTTCATAAACAATGACAGGAAATGACTCAAGATCAGTGGAGTTAGCCTGTTTCTTGCTGGCATGCCATCACTCCTGCACATTTGCAGGTTTTCACTTTTTCTTACCTCATTTGCACATTTTTGACACTGAACCTCATTTGCACATTTTTGACACTGATGTGTTCATTTGAACAAATTCACATCTCAACCCCTGCATCTACCTGTACACCAAATACTGAGATGGTAGCTCTGGCAGTATGGGAGCCTTAGTTAGTGTGACGGACATACATCCGCAAATACATACCCACAAATACACAGACATATAGACGCCATCATATAAGCTCATCATATAAGCTCTTTTTGGTATTTATATACAAAACCAAATATGAGCTATTAAAAATATTTTCTCAAAATCATATATTTTATCCACACAACAAATATCAAATCAGTAAGTACTGCAGTTCTCAAGATATTTGAGTGGACGGACGCCTCACAAACGGACATACATACATACATACATACAGACATACATACAGACTGACAGTGGACGCTGGACGGATACCCATCCCAATAGCTTCTATAGACTATATTAGTCTATAGTAGCTAACGAACAAGAGTTAATTACATTCTATTTAAAGTAAACAAGACTTGCTTAAATCAAGATTTACGTCATGAAAAAACAGCATATCTGTCGGGTTATAAAGAATCTTAAGCTGCTTATCTTTATAAGTATTTTCATCCTATTAACGAAGCACATTTTAACTTTCAAATTAACATTGTAAGTAAGTTCTGTTGAATACGTTGAGACTGTACGTAATCAGAGAAAGCACACTGAAGAGACAAATGTTTGAAACTTAAGAAGTTCAAGGTCATCAAAAGCATTATAAGGAATCATGTAACAATTTCATTGCACTGTTTTCACAGATTGCATAATTGCTATAAATAGCACGAGGAATCTTACAGCCCAGCTTTACCATAACATGGGGCCCGGGGGCACCGACGTCCTTTGTACCTCCTTACTGTTTATTAATTGCCATAAATGTGAAATTTGGAGTGTACACCTATCTTCAATACAATGATAAAAAGTTTGGACTCTGTAGGTCAACAGTGCATCTTTAATGTATGAGACTAAATAAGCTTACCCCTCAAGTATGTATAGGCCAAAAACAATATTTAATTTTGAATTATGTAGTGCAGGGAAGGACATACAATATGGTGAAAAGCAAACTAAATATAAAAACTGAATATACAATTATATGGAAATGTTGTTTTACAGTCATGAGTATCTGGTGTGTGCCGAGAGACAAATATTAAAATTGGACAGTATCATCCTGACCACAGTTTGTCTGACTGGTTGTTTCCTTCTGATTTTCTGACACGGTGATAGGTACAAAATATTATGCTATTCACGATAGTTACACAACATAGCTTGCATTTTGTTCACAGTAGAACTGAGTTTTACATGTAAGATAACTTTCTCGTAAACTGTAAATTCTGGCTTCTGGCAGCTCAAACGTCGCAATACTACATTTTTGATATGATATGGAGTGATTTGCACACATGCAGTGACAGTCGATATATTCATAGTTTGAGAGTCTACTGTACATTAAAGCATAGTGATGTTGACAACTACATGCATGCCAGTGCACGATTTCAAAGTAGCCAGGAGGAAATTCTAATGGTCTTTTAGTGGAAATATAGGTATTAAACGACAGTGAAACAAACAACATTAGTTATCGTGACCTTGCTAAACTGCAATCTCAGATCATGTATGATCTAATGATCATGCCAAATTACCATGTCGGATTTAGCCCTGCGTACGATGCTGTGTGTTCCGCTACAGCTATTCGCCCCGCTCACCACAGCCCTGCAAAGACCCGTACGTAGGGTCGGTGACTTCAAATCCATTTTGGGACTTGACGTAAAAAGCCAAATTACTGCGAAATTCAGCGTTCTTGGGCCCAAGTCGTATCCCTGCCCGCCTCAGCTACTCGATCGCTTCCAAAAATGCCAGTCTTTTATTCACTTTTCGTAAATAACCGTCGATGTCGGCAACTCTCTCGCTAGCCCTGCGTACGTACGCAGTGTACGCAGTGCATTCCCTGTGTGCGTTCCTAACACACAGCATTGTACGCAGGGCTAGCGAGAGAGTTGCCGACATCGACGGTTATTAAGTAAAAGATGATGTCAAAATCAATGCACAACTGTCGAAATTACCCAAAATAAGCAAAAGAAAACTAAAAGTTATCGCTGTGTCGAAAGGACAGTATATCAACATAAAAAGACGCTAGTTTGTTATGACATGGAGGCCGGAGGTAGAAGGACAGAGCATTCCCTCGCTCTCACCCAGCTATTAGTACGGGCCGCCGGTGGGATTGCCTCGCTATTAAAAGCAATGGATTCGCCGGTACTGGGGAGTACGGAGGCCATCATTCTTCAGTCTATCGAAGGAGCGGTTCGTGCCAAAAAATACATGACAGCAATCAAATATACGCTAAAACCTTTAAAACGTCAAAACTCGCAACTGACCGAGAAACATAACTTGTTATGTGCGCATGCGCATAATAAGGGGAGACCCATTTGATTTCGGGGGGGGGGTATGCAGGAAGTGGTATGGGAACTTTTTTTGTTAGAGAGACAGCATTTTTTTATTTCTACAGTCAGACCTGCATCAATTTTTTTTTTCAAATGGAGTAGCAGTGCAATTTTTCAAATTTAAGCCAGTGTTTCACATATCACAGGATGTTTTTATTTATTCATTTTACATTCCAACAAATGACAAACACAATGGAAAGTCTATTATATATACAACTTTAAATTATAGAACACTTTTTTGGCAAATCAACTGTGATCAGTACTATACCTGCTTTTCTTTAAAACAGTCAATTCCTTTTAAGTTCTCAGGGGAGATGTTATCTTTTGTGGTCAGAGAAACAAGGCTCACACATTGTATTTAATTATATTTGTTGTTCCTCAATTTTCATTGTCAACTTGTAATCTTTCTAACATATTTATATTGAGAGAATAATGTATTGGTTTTAACACTAGTTTATTGACTCCTATCTTGTGTTTTAAATTTTCACGATTTAGAGAAGTCAGATAGTCCCATCTAGATATTGCCTACACCATTGAGATATTGCAACAGAAATCCTGAAACATGATTTCTTGGGTCAGAAAAGGGAAGGAAAACATCAAGTGCACCCGAGGTGTACAGTAGTGAATGCTTATATCATAAGTGCTGGAAAAAAAACACATAAGAATTACTTGTGGTAAAAACATTTGCGTGCCTTTGGCAGCATGCCAGCAAAGAATACATGAGAATGAAGTTTCCAAAATTTTGCTCATTTCAACAGCATTGTGACAATTCCTTTTTTATTTCTGTCTGTTATGAGAATATTTTTTCTCAAGCCATTACAGGCTTAATTTTTGTCTTTTATTTTACCTTGTGACAATTTTTTTCCCTCGAAATCCTCCATACCCCCCCCCCCAGAAATCAAGTGGTTCTCCCCTAAGTGAGCCCCTGACCTATACGGGCCAGTGGATTACTTCCTCAGTAGAACTGATATGCCTGCCAGTACCGGTGTTTATCGCCTGCGGAGGCCATCATTCTTCAGTCGATCAAAGGCGCCTTTCGTACCAAAAAATACACGACAGCTGCAAAAGTGCATCACTGTCAACTTCATAACTATAGAACATGTTGAAACACACAGTGAAACGTTCACAATGTAAAAAATGTGCCCATACCGAGAAACAGATGGCGTCCGTTTCGATTCTTCAACTCAGATTTTTGTCCTACAGTTGTGCGCATGCGCAGACGGTAGCTTTAGCGAAAGTGAGGCAAAATCAAGTAAATATAAAATAAAATGGATAAAAACTATTGTTTAAAAATAATGTAAGGCATGTATCACCAAATTTGAACATTTCTGACGGTATTTCAACTATACGAACACCCATGCCAACATCACAATAATCAAATCAGTGGTTTTGAGGAAAAAGTGAAAATAGTGGTTTTTCAGAAAAAAGCTAAAAAAGTGACTTTAAAATGATTCAATCAAAAAAAGAAAAAAGACCGTTTGAGATACATGCCCAAGTGACCACTAGACCAAATTTCAGAAAAAGTTACTGAAGCGTTTCTGAGATACCTGCGTCCACAGCATACGGCCCACTATGTTGGCCGTATTGGGCCGCGCCATCACATTAGTACCTTGTGCCCACAGGGCACAAAGTACTAAAAACCCTATCACTTTGACCACTCTTTTAATTGACCACTCTATTTTTTTCCTCAAAAAGTAATTTTATTTTATCCTTACCAAGTCAACCATAAATGGAAATTAGAACTTTCTCTATCTCTATTTATTTGACCACCCTATCATGACAAACTATTAGATAACATACAGGGCACAATAAATGACAGTTCAAAATATGTCAAAGTTGGGATTCAGGAAAGTTGCATTTACATGTTTTAATCCTCCAAGATGGTAAGCATTTCACTATGAACTGTCAAAAAAAGTTGAACTTTCTGATAATTCCACACTAAAATTATTTTGGCTTTGATGATTTCCTAATTAATTCAATTATTTAAAATCATATTAATTATTTTTTTCTGGGTGAATTGATAGGGTTTATACAGTACAAGAATTACATACAATGTAAGTCAAATTTTGACCAAAAATGACAAAAAAATTCCTTAAAAATACAGATTTGCATATTTCATCACAATTTGAACAAATCTAAGTTGGGTTATCCCTAGGGACCTGTATACCAAATAACAAAGCTGTCTGACCAGCGCTTATGAAGAAGAAGATTTTTTACCAAAAACGCCTTTTTTGGCATTAATTTGCCTATTTTCAACAATATCAAAAAATTGAAAAAATTGTTTCTCAAAATCATATTTTTTCATCTACACAACAAATATCAAATCAGTAAGTACTGCGGTTCTCAAGATATTTGAGTGGACGGACGCCTCACAAACGGACATACATACATACATACATACATACATACAGACTGATGACAGACGCCGGATGGATACCCATCCCAATAGCTTCTATAGACTATAGTCTATAGTAGCTAATAAAAAGGATATCTGTAATATTTGAAATGCAATGACAAAAAAAATGAAAAAAGACGGAAGTGATGTAACTGGTCATGATCTGTACGCAGGTCATCGTGTACACTCGTTCTGCGCTCAGCGCCGTTCAACGGTTCACAGAGCTATGCCGCGCCGCGTCTGTGTACTGGAGATAGTAAGTTTTTATTCAACGTTGAAAACGACTTTGACTCTCATTTTTCGTATGCCTGAGCCCGAATTTGATCCGTTCATGGCACCCCTCACTTCAAGCCCTCACATTCGCTCGCACTTCGATTGTGAGAGCCCTCACTCCAAGCCCTCACATTCGCTCGCACTTTGATTGTGCTGGCCCTCACTTCAGCCCCGCACTTGTCGATTTCCGGCACCCTTACATACCTCTACCTGAGCACACCTAATAATTGCTAAGGATCAATACACCCCTCACCAGCATCATGCAAGCATGATGCGCCAATTTTAAATCTATGCAGATCAGATACATTGCTTGTTGAATGGGAATGCTCTGAAAATGGCCTGAATTCTCAACCATGCAATATTTCTTGAAGGCCCAGGCTTTACATGTACCAGTAGCATGGCCAAGGGTCTAGTAAAACCAGGCCAGTTTGATGCGTGACCTTTCGACTTACCCTAGTGTGGTAGAAATTTTGGAAAGTAAGAAGCAGCAAGGAAGAAATTATATTATGAGTTATTTGAAGGCCTGTGTACTGCTTGGACAGTCAGGGTTGGCCCCTTCCTATTATTTACTGTTTAGAGAGTCTGCCGAGGCAGTACAGTGATTGTGGTAGTACTGAAATTTACCGCGCAATGCTGCTGCTGTAACTATCATTTGAGGGTCTGTGCTACAACTGAGTGAATTTGGCATAAATACTTATCGTCATTTATGATTCAAGTCATCATTTATGATTCAAGTGCTTTAGGACACTTTTGTATAGAGTATAAAATAATGACAGAAATATTAATTTTCTATTGAGAATATTCATAATCATAAATTTATAATAAGAGGGTCTATACAACAACTGCGCGATTTTGGCATGAAAACTGATCATCATTCAGGATTGGAATGCAGTACAGTACTTTGTATTAAAGTATACAGAAATTTTTAATTTTCAGTGTTCCTAATCATAAATTTAATATTTTTTACACTCTTGCCATCACTGATGTGTTGTACCCCTGTGCAACTGCAGTTTATATCTACGTTAAAATATGTAGTCTTGCTCATTTTCAGTGAGAAATGTCTATACTGTATATGAACATACATCAAAATGTTAAAATATTTTTCCTTTAAAAAGAGATGCCTATGAATTTCATTAAATGTACATCCAATGATTGCTTCATATTTACTGAATAATTTTCAAGATTAGAGTACAACTACTCAATCCAGATCACTGCCTCTTTTACAAGCCAATCAAATAATGCAATCTATTACATATGTACCACAGTTTATTCGCATTGAAGCGCGTACGTACTACCGGTATTTGCACTGCAGTGCAATACCAAAAATATTATGCCATTCCTTTATGTTTTTGAGTATTTACCAATTTTGACCCGGAACTATTTGTTTGTAAACACAAAAATGTTGTCTACAAGATTTCGTTTTGGTTCATTGCTAGTTATAGTAAAATGCATGACATTACCGATAAAAACTACGACAAAGAAAACTGCATGTACTTATTATAGTGTGAGAATGATTTTTATTATTCGGAAGAGCAGTTTGTTTGACAGCGAAGCAAAAACATTGATAACTGGCGACGTCTGTTTCTAGTTCCATGGATACACATGGTGGCTGCCCGGCGGCCAATATACATCAAAACACACGTAACTGCGGACGCAGCGGAGCAATTTAAAGTTAACATTTTCAGAAACATTTTTGCCAGTAGTTTTCTCACCGGACATTCCCTATTTACAATAGAAAGTCACTTTTGCATGCAGTTTACTCTGTGCTTGTGTGTCCTACTCGCTATTGACAACAGTGAGCGCTTGTGTGCCACGGTAAGCACCGAAATTGGATTGTTTGACAAGTCATGTTTGCCGTATCTTACTCTTAAATTTCCCGTAAAAATCTTCAAACTGTTATTTGTATCAATCATTTAGAAGAATTTCAAGCTCAAAATGTAAAAAATCAAAAGCATTCCATGTTCAAAGCTCTCTTCGTTTGGCTATCTGTGGCTACCTGTGTGAGCGATTGCAAGCAGAGTTCGAGCCCTCCGACGTTCCTCTTACGTCATCCTTGATAAACAAGTAAACAATAGTTTAGCCAATGAATATAGAGGGTGTGGCGGCATTGACCAATGAAAAGTGAAAGCTGATTCGATGCCACATTCAGTGATGTCAATGTAATATAATTCTGCAGGGTCGCCCTGAAGCTTTGACACACAAGTAGTACGCACAACTAATCGTCGATTTTCTTGATAAATGATGCAAATAAAAGATAGAACATATGTAATAATAACAGAACCCCATGGCTTGTGAGTGCAAGCGCGCCGTACTAGTGGTATTTGCACTCGTGCTGCGGTGTATTCGGCTGTCCTTTCACTCGCCTGCCGCCGAATACACCACAGCACTTGTGCAAATACCACTAGTATGGCGTGCTTGCGCTCACCGGCCATGGGGTTCTGTCATAATATCTTCTTTAACTTGATAAAAATCTTACCTCATTGTTTCTGTCATTATATCTGAACACTGATTAATTAAACCATCCTGCAATGTATGCAAAATTGAAGATATTGTTGCACTTGATCAGTAAATGTATTCATCATATACCTCCAGCCACGTTCCTGTGCACTGCTATGCGAAAAGACGCCCTCACATTGTGTAATAATTTGCTGTATCATGCCCAGGCACACTTTGCCCAAATATGGGCAAGTGTGTATTTCAGAACTAGCGTCATTCTGGTTACTACTTGCATTGCCATCAGCAAATGTTCCATTCTTAAACAAAGCTAGTGCATGATTCAAACATCTCATCTGTTCTGATCGTACGGACGACGGTGAATTTAGCAAATTTTGGTGACATTTCTCAGGGCTTCACATCAAAATCCAGTGTTGACTAAGCTTATTATTGATGATGTCTGCGTTTTCGAAGGATTCAAAAGTGAACTGAATACAAATTATGTTGAGTGTCATCATCATACGACAGATTAAGCTAAACCTAACCTTCACCTGTCACCCAGCTTCAAGTACAGAGTCATCATGAAATCCTCATAAAATTAATGGCAAAATACTTCTTTCAGTTGAGCTTTTTACTGATGATCACACATTTCAAGAAACATAATACTGTACATGTACATATACTGTCTTACCAGTTGAAGTAAGGCAGCAGCTGCAAGGATAGTGACAACTCTGGATGGACTGATCAACACGTCATCTTTATAAAGTGATCCTAAAGCAACTTCTAATGCTGTGGACACAAGAAAACACACACACGGATTGTATTTCTTGATAAATGCTAATATCACAGGATGAAACTGGACAAAAGTCCAATGATTTTAATCTATTTAGGGGAAGCTTTAAGCCAGCCAACAGTACATCAATAGTAAGACTACATTTCAAATTCATAGTACCTAGAGCAAGACAGTTTAGCAGAACAAGGTAGTTTAAGGTCAATCTCCAGAAAAGACATTTTGAGACAGTGTGACTAGCACGATACAATTTTCAAATACATGGGAAAAATCCAGTATTGAATATTAGCATGGCTTTCAAAGGAAAATTCACTTGAGACGTCCACCTAATGTATTTTAAGTTAACTCCAAAACATCAACCTAACACTAGCCATGTCAGGCCAATTTTAAATATTGGGAGTAGAAAATTGGAATGTACTTCAATCTAAAGATCCCACTGAGGAGAACAAAACAAGCCTTAAATGATCAAGATTGGACGAGTAGTTCCGGAGAAACAGATTTTTAAGTGATAAATTTTCATATTTTTCTGCCGTTCATTAAAAGTTTTGACGTTTTTAATTTTAATGAAGTTTTGATGTCAATATATCAGAAATAATACATATATAACTTTGATGAAAGCTTAAAACCTGTTGCAATATTCCTTTTGAAACCAATTGTGGCCATTCACTCTGAAAAAACTTAATAAACTACAAATTATATGCAGTCAAAATTTGAATATTATCTAATTTCACTGACCGTAAAAATGGTGCGTTCACAGAAAAACTAAGTCCACCTACTTAAATATGCAAAAATTAAATATCTCGATTATTCTTCTACATAGAGACATAGAATTTTCAATTTGTAGGTTTTCAAACATGCTGAAGTCAAAGAAATCATTCAAAATGATGTCTGACCATATCCTATGTAATTTCCCTGATCAGCCTTTCAGGTATGCTAATTTATGCAAATTATTACATTTCAAAAAGATTTATTCATTGTCAGTTTCTTTAATTAGCAATATATCAGCTAAATGGGTAACTACAATCATTGGTGCCAGACTAGCCCATAAAAACCACTCATGGTGTGCTATGTATGCATTCTGCCACTAAATTTCAGCCGTTTTTGAGATATCGGACCAACAGACAGACAGACAGACAGACAGACAGACATCGCTGCGATATATGCACACGTGTGTGAACACATGAGCAAAAAATGACAATTGGACTACACGGGCACGTTTTAAATTCTCATTTTTAAAGATGTGCGTTAGTTCAATGCATACCTATAAAATGCTCATTCACTATATAACTGTATCCCTTTTCCTGCCAAGTCCATATTTCACCACCAGGTCAAGATGGTTAAAATTAATGAAACACAATGTATTCCTGTTGAAAACATAATACTGTAAAGTTGATTTTTTTGGACAAAAGATGCTATAACATACCAAGCCAAGTGGGTGAAAATACGTCACGTTTTTGCTCAATACCGCTTTTTACTGACTTGGCTGATGGGGAAGGGATACAGTTATTACTGTCAGGCAGGAAAAGGGGTATAGCAAAACTTGCAAGTTCAGTGACTAGAGACAATACTACATGGTAAATACCCAATTTTCACATTTACTTTCTTCCTCAGCTCATTGCAATAAGTAAATAACATCCATAAATCCATTTGATTTGCTTCATTGGAAGGAAATCATAATTATCATATTTTCTTCCAGTTAAAAATACTGAATTAACAGAAGAAATCAATATAAAGACATCCAATTCTATGACGTCATAGTTTTTCACTAAAAACTTATGCATTTTAGAATGATAAGTATCTAAGCTTTCTAAAACTATAAGGTATAAGTCATTTTAAGCCAGTTTACTTCATCAGGGAAACAATGTTGTACCCCTACCCCCAGCTTTTGTGCACCCCATACCGATACATGCAATTCAAAATTGACTCTAGAGAAGTAGTGTATTGTTAAATATCTCATGTTAACACTTATTTTCTTGTCTAATATGTAGAAATAAATTTACACAAAAAACTGTCAAAATTTGGTTAATAAATAGTAAATCACAATTGTTACATGGTATTTTTGGTAAAAAATTTCAAAATTGTCAAAAAAATTCATTTGAAAATCGTTCTATTCTATGTACACAAATTTATTTTGCTAAAGTTGGTGTTTCTCATAAAGAGCAGTATCTGAGCTTTCCAAAAATGTAAGATTTGTGTTATTTCATGCTAGTTTACTTAACGTAGGGGAGGATATAGTACCCCCTACCCCTACCATTTTTCGCCATTTTTCGGTACATGCAAATCAAAAACCAGCTCAGAGAGGTAGTGCATCCAAAAATATCCAATGTTAACATCTTGTAGAGATGTTGTAGAGATGTGGGGGGGTGCACAGTGGACCCCTCCAGCCCACAGACTACCCTCCCTACAGAACTACCCTTCAATTTAAGGTACTATCACAGCCCCTCCACAAATGTAGAGGGACTGTGATAGTATATGTGCCTCGAAAGTGAGAGACTTAAACTTTTGCTCAAACTTTCCTCAATGAATGTTTCAACCATTCTCTTTCGAAAGCAAGAATAAAAATTGGGGTCACCATGAAAACTTTGGTACTTGAGAAACAAATTACCCAAGATTTACTGAGATTTGAAATTCAAGATGTGGGGATATTGTAAAGAAATCAATTTTGCCAAAGACAGGACTGACCACATGACAGTATCAAAGTGTACAGTTCTGTTTTTTAACAAAGATATCAAACAAAAACTGAAATAATTGTCATTACCTTCTTCATCAATGTTATTGTCTGGAATATCAATGGCGATTATAGATGCATCGGATTCCTTCCATGAACCACTGAACATACTGGCAAAATATCCTGACTAAAAACAAAACACAAGGGCTTGTTATTGCAAGGCAATTTACAATGTCATTGTGCATTCTTTTTTCATTTATTTTTATTATTCCTGTTAAGATTGAAATGCACTTATATCAATGAACATTCATGTCAAAAATTACAATTACTGGTAATCTTATAAATAAGCATAACAATTTTATGGGTATATAGGTATTACTCCGTCCTACAGGTTCAAAATGCATTGTACTTGTACATGCATTTACTGTTAAACAGAAGTTACAGGCCCGTTGACGCACAATAGGGGGATTACTTATGACACATCATTTGCATACACTGGGCGGGAGTTTTTGAATTCTCATATGGCTTTGAACGTATGATATATTTGAATAATCATGATGGGCACTTCGGCGACACATTTAAAGAGGAGTCAAATGGACATAATTTAACACATACATCATTTGAAAGCTTATTATCTCTACTTCAAGAAAATTGACAATTTGGAGCTCACAAATCGGGCCATAACCCCCTAATTTGCATTATCAACATGCATATCCAATTTGCATAAATGTGATATAGTATTATAAATTTATTGTTAACTTCTCTAAACATACGTTTAAACTATCGAGTGATATATCAAATGAAAGGTAGTTGCATGTACATTACAAAATGAATATCCAAAGAGATATTGAAATTGATTTCACTGAACTATTTTCATATTTTTATGGGAAAAATATTTTCCCCTTTAGAATAACAATATTTTAAAAATTTTAATACATACAGCCCTATCATACAGCCACATTGTACTTCATTTGAAAGCTTATTATCTCTACTTCAAGAAAATTGACAATTTGGAGCTAACAAATTGTGCCATAACCCCCTAATTTGCATTATCAACACGCATATCCAATTTGCATAAATGCGATATAGTATTATAAATTTATTGTTAACTTCTCTAAACATACGTTTAAACTATCACGTGATATATCAAATGAAAGGTAGTTGCAGGTACATTACAAAATGAATATCCAAAGAGATATTGAAATTGATTTCACTGAAATATTTTCATATTTATATGGAAAAAATATTTTCCCCATTTAAAAAATTTTAGCACATACAGCCCTATCATACAGCCACATCGTACTTCATTTGAAAGCTCATATCTACTTGAATAAAATTGACAATGTTGAGCTATCAAGGAAGGCCGTACCCCTTTATATGCATAATTTACACTGGTAAGCAATTTGAAGAAATGAGATATAAAATGAGAAAATTCATTGTTAACTATTCTAAACATACTTTTACACTATCGAGTGATATATGGTATTTGGTAATGGTATTTGCATGTAAAACACAAATTGATATCAAACATGATATTTAAAGTGATTTTACTGAAATATTTTCATATTTCTGTTGAAATAAATATTTCCTCTTTTGAATAATTGTATTTTAAAAAAATAGTGACATTGTCTCTGTTCACTACCATATAGTAACATCAAAACAAGCCAACAATTGTATGAAACATGGACATACATACAGACAGACTGATATACACAGACTGGCACACAAAGACTGGCACAGAGTGATGAGATTGGCCCTCAAGTGTGTCTTGGCCCATGGAGAGTGATAAAGATATAACAAACAGCTGAATGTACAATAAAATACCGTAGTTAAATATAGGCAAACTGGCATTTAGGGTGAATATGTTACAGCAATTTGATTAGTTTTTCTTTTTCTACTTCTGTGATAATTTTTAAGACAATCAATCTGCAGGGCAGTTTATGTATTGACAAATATGTTATCTTTCACAAGCACTCAGTAGAGTGTTCTTGATTTTTCATTTACAATAATTGACATAGACTGAAATACATAACATGCAACCTAGTTTACATTTTGCCCATACACCAGATACATGATGAGATTTCAACATACAATCATTAACTCAGAAACACTACAGGGAAAGGTAAACATTGTTTTCTTCAAGAATAACTTGTGCATCCACATCTGGAACAACTTACAAACTTAACTAATTACACAAGGATGAAAACGGCGGCTTTAATTGCCCACAAAAATACATCAGGGGTGGACCATTTGATAAAAGGGGTGTCTGGAAGATTGATGAGGTACATTATCTTTTTATCCGATCCATTGTACATTCTTTTTTCCCACTCTCCCACCTTTTCTTTTTACACACCTTCTCTCGCGATTTTTTTATTGACATTTGTTTGGATTTTTTTTCAAAATCTGCCAGAAACCCCCCCCCCCAGGATATCAAATGGTCTACCCCTTTGAATTGACCATCTTTGCATGAGTTATACAATGACCAGATGGCAGGAAGTGTGTCGACTATTTACCCTGATACTCTGAAACATTGAAAAAGTTTTGGAATATATTTGTTGGAAATCAAACCTGCTAAAATCAACTCAGCTATGTTTTCTAATGATTTTTTTTACGGCATTTCAACACGAAATACAGTTTACCCTATCAAATGCTTACAAATCACCACATTATATACTCTTAGTTCCAGTAGGTATAAAATTACCGAAAAAATCTTTAAAATACAAAATGAAAGATATCCCTGTAAAAATGACAGTTTCACAAAGTTGCCCAAAAAATTCAAAATTCCAGATTTCAACCTAATTTCAATATGTCATATTAAAGAGGCACTCCCACTTGGTAACATTTTTAAAACACATTTTTTTAATGCCAACGGTCGATATTTGACGTGGTGACTGCGCGCCGATTGCGAGATATTGATATAAACATGTCATTTCCCGAGCGTATTTTTTCACATCCCAAAATTTTACGATTGTTTCTGATTTTGATCCGAAATCCCCCCAAGGTTTGTTTTTGTGCTGATTGACGATATTCTATGGAGTCTACAATAAGTTTGAATGCACAATTAATTTACTTCCCACTGCAAAGCCTTTATATACAGCATTATGCCATTACCTCAGGTAAGTTTGGTACTTAGTTTTTGTCATTTTCATTGTTCTAAATCAGTTGTACTATATTTTTAACCATTACCACATAAACATCAGTTTTTACGTGTCAAATATTAGCTGCCTCTGATGACTATATTTTGTCGTCTGCCACACAGTACGCTGCGCGCGTGGTATGCGTCTATGCATACCACGCGGCGGCCGCTATGTATCAACCACACGTTACTGTGCTAGTCACCTATGTGAATTCTGGTGGAATCAAACTTTGTTTTCCGTTTTTTCTCAGCGTCAGTAAGACTAGGCTTTCCCCCGGGGAGCATGACCGATCATCGATGCGAGTGGTACTGTGGTGTACAGCAGCATTAGCGTAGACTCGTACTCCATAGCTTAGTTGACAATGGCCCCAGTGCCGAACGTTTGATGTTCGGAAGCTGAATTTAGGTGGGCCAATGGAATTCAAACTTTTACTTTTTTGAGGACATGTTTTTATCGATATCTCGTGATCCGCGTGCAGTCGCCATGTCAAATATCGACCGTCGGCATTAAAAAAATATGCTTTAAAAATGTTACCAAGTGGGAGTGCCACTTTAAAGGGACATTATTTGTATCTCTTGATTTTTTTTTTTCATTTTTTCGATGACTGAAATCCCCGCGGTCAAATCAATAGCCTAAATTGTGACTATGGACGGCTTCAAGGATATGTAAAACCACCTCCCTGCTCTTTACGGCAAGGTTCAATGTTTGTAAGGGCATCCAAGTGATTTGAACCACCCACCAATGATTGAACCCCAACAAAATTGCCAGGTTCAACCTAACTTCAATACATTATATTGAGATAAATCTTAGATACCTGTATACCAAATATCAAAGCTATCAGATCTGCACTTTTTGGATAAAAAAATTTTTGACCAAAAATTGGGAAAATTGCCCAAAAATTACAAATATGATAATATCAGTATAATTTGTACAAATTTGATTGAAGTCATCCTGAGGAACATGAATATTAACTTTAAGAGTGATCAGACAAGCGATTTCAGAGAACAAGACTTTTTGACCAAAAAACAGAAAAAATACCCTAAAAATACAAACATGCAAATTTCATCCAAATTTGTTCACACATAATTAAGGATACCTAAAGGAATCTGCACACTAAGTTTCAACCAAATGTGACCTATGCTTACTGAGTTTTAGCCATTTGTAGGATTTTTCCTTTTTTCCCCTCATTTGCATATTTTTTGCACTGACATGTCCATTTGAACAAATTCACATCTCCACCCCTAGATGCACCTGTACACTAAATACTAAGACGGCAGCCAATTCGGTTTAGGAGTTTTTGATCTGGACGGACTAACAGATATACATACATACATACATATATACATACACACAGACGCCGTTTTGCCACCTTATAAGAATACCTCCCATTTGCATATATATATATGCATATATGGGAGCTAAAAATGAACTAAAGTATCAATGCAACCACAAGCATTATGATGTGAAAAAAGTGCGTAGAACATGAACTTAGTTCTGAAAGTTAGGCCAAATTAAGTAAATTCTTTGTTTTGCGTCCACTCTCAATGGGAAAAGGTACGCCTTAACACAATGTAATTTGCTTGCAGCAAATAAAAAATTGTAACAAAATTTTAGTTCAGAAAAGCTCAGCGGCCATGTCCTAAAATTTCCTATTCAAATACACTATGTGTGTTTTTTATGAAAACCTTAAAAACCTAAGCGGGTTGGGACGCAAAACAAAGAATATAATTACTTTGGCCTTATTACTTGTTTGTTGAATGTTTGTTTTAAAACATATGAACACCTCTTCTTGTTTACAATATTATCCAATACCGATGTCTAGCTTTTATAGGTAAGAGGCTGTTTCTCCAAACATGCCCTTTGTTTGGAGTATAATATAGCAATTTACAGCATAAGGAAACTTTTTAATGTTACTCAAGAATACCAATATTTTCTTGGAGTATAATATAGCCATTAACAGCATAAGGAAACTTTTTAATGTTACTCAAGAATACCAATATTTTCTTGTAATGTTGTAATCATGAAAACAGGATATATAACATTTTGATTTTAACATATATGGTAAATGATTTGAACGCCAACATTATTTCGTAAAGATGTGTTGGGAAAATATCACCAATTACTATTAAGTGCAAACATAAAAAAGATCCACATGAACGACACTATTGTAGTTGTTGAAATGTAGCTCTGTAGCTGAAACAATGTGTCAGTAGGTATCCCAATGATTTTTTTAACTTTCCTATCACATATTTTTGTTAGTCTCATTTAAAAGTACATGGAATTTCATGAAAAATTGATATCTCATTTTTAAAAATCGTCCAAAGTTTAAGCGAGATATGACCTTTATTTGACTTATTTATTTTATTTTATTTATTTTATTTCAAAAAGTTTCATTTTCACAGCTTTGTGGATTTTTACAAAAAAGTGTACACATACTTATTATGCATTTTCAACTAGGAAACAACCAATAAAAAGTCATTTTAACAACAAACAGCAAGTGAGAAACAGAGTTTTAGCACAAAACACCACCAAAATATGAGAAAACTCCATTAAAAATGAGGCTACTCTTACTAAATGCATTACGGGAAGGCTCCATTAACTTAGGAATACCCTACTTCCCTAGAGGATCAATTTCACAGACCTGCCTTTCCTACAATGGCACTACAATAGCACCAGCTGGATTAGATAAACATAACAATGGAACATTACACACCTTGGGGATTAAAAGTCTTCTGTTTGTCACCCGAGTTGCTCAGGCAAGGACTCGGGTTTCAGGTACCATGCAAGTTAATGCAGTCATCCCCTAATGGTTACCCTCATAATGCCTATTTTTTTCTGTGTACTCAAGATAACGGTAACAGGGAGAAAAATGGGCCAAAAAATGCCAATATTGCCAATTTTACCAACTGATAATATTTGCAAAAATAAATGCAAAATCCCTATTTTCAATAGCGCACAAAATCCAAACCGTAAGACCTAATTGCATGAGAAATTTTGGCTATGTGAGTTTGATTATATGCTCCAATGTCTTCTCTAAATTTGATTTAAACTGCTAAACTGCAATAAAATCCCGAAAAACCTGACATTGCGAGTACCGGTAAGTCAAAATGACTGGTTTTAGAGATCAAATGTTGAAAATTTGATTGCTTGTTATTGCTAGATATAATTTAAAATTGTACAAATTAAAAATACCGCAATTATACGGTGTCTCTCACATTTGATCAAAATTGGTATATACCAGTATGGGTACCAAAGATCAACAATAAATGTTGTTTATCTGTTCAGTGCAGGAAAATTCTACGTTGATGTTATGACAATGATTTCTGCACAGTACAACCAGAAAAACAACAAGAAATATTTAAACCAGAAAAACAAGAATGACAAAAGTAATTAAGGTCTGAAACTTTAGGTACTGGATGTCAACTTTAGCAACATGCATAGCAGAAAGGCAGCTAGCGCCCTCTTAGTTTGACCATAGACGGTCTTCCTCCCCTCTACTGATGGTCTTCCTCCCCTCTTCTGTCTATGGTTTGATCTGGTCTGTTAATATGTAACAGTTCATACACAATGACAGGAAATGACTCAAGCATGTTTCAGACACTGGCCACCACTCCTGCACATTTGCAGGATTTCCCTTTTTCTTACCTCATTTGCACATTTTTGACACTGATGTGTTCATTTGAACAAATTCACATCTCAACCCCTACATCTACCTGTACACCAAATACTGAGACGGTAGCTTTGGCAGTATGGGAGCCTTTGTGTGTGACGGACATACATCCGCACATACCCACAAATATACAGACATGCAAATCAATTCAGCTTATATGATAACCTCACATTGGTATACCAAATGTGAGTAAAAATACCGCAATTATACCAGTGTTGCAGCCAGGACGCGCCCTTGTGACAATGTCGCCAAAACGGAACCCGTTGTCCCCATTCTGGTGCACTGCGGGTCACCCCGGGCACACTCATGCGGCTCGACTGTGTGACAGACATTCTCCTTGTCTGTGACTGTGTTCAATGGTTGTAGTCTACAAGTAATATGAGTGGCTGACGATGGCCTTTGTTTTGCATGTTTACTTTGAGGCTTATAGTTATACCGGTATTTACGTATTTTAGAAGCTGTGATTAAAAGTAACTATTAGATACAGCACTTGATTGTAGTCAGACTGAACTCTGATTGAAGACAGATATGGTTTATACTGTTTTTGCCTCACATTAAAGCATAGCGACTTGGTCCCGGTAGTTTGAATTTTAATTTGTGAAACTGATTTATGATAAAATAATACAAACTTTGATTGACAACTTACACATGTTGTCCCCAAAATGTGCAAAATGTCCCCAAAAATAAATGTTAGTGGGACACAGTGTCTCCTGGTTTCAAATTCCTGGCTGCAAACACTGATTATACGGTGTCGTTCAAATTTGATCAGAATTGGTATATACCAGTATGGGTACCAAAGATCAACAATAAATGTTGTTTCTATCTGAAGTGCAGGAAAATTCTACGTTTATGTTATGACAATGATTACTGCACAGTACAACCAGAAAAACAACAAGAAATATTCAAACCAGAAAAAACAAGAATGACAAAAGTAATTAAGGTCTGAAACTTTAGGTACTGGAGATCAACTTTAGCAACATGCATAGCAGAAAGGCAGCTAGCCCCTCTTAGTTTGACCATAGATGGTCTTCCTCCCCTCTAGCTCTACTGTCAATGGTTTAAGCAGGTCTGTTAATATGTAACAGTTCATAAACAATGACAGGAAATGACTCAAGATCAGTGGAGTTGGCCTGTTCCTTACTGGTATGCCATCACTCCTGCACATTTGCAGGATTTCACTTTTTCTTACCTCATTTGCACATTTTTGACACTGACATGTTCATTTGAACAAATTCACATCTCAATCCATGCATCTACTGAGATGGTAGCTTTGGCGGTATGGGAGCCTTTGCGTGTGACGGACATACATTCGCACACACATACCCACAAATATACAGACATACAGACGCCACTGACTCATTATATAAGCTCTTTTTGGTATTTATATTCATACCAAATATGAGCTGAAATGAAAGGCATGCCAAGGTAAGTACAACCTTTTATTTTTCTTATTACCAAGTTCTCAAAAAATTCAAAGCTGTAACTACCTAAGCTAGCCGGCCAGTAGCTGAATAATCAAGCCATAAAACGTTTCAAACTGTACATCTTTTATGACACAAAGTCAGGTACTTCACAATATCTACCTTTCAGAATAAAGATAAATTCTGCATGAAAAACAAATTTTGATTCTACATATTCACCAACATCAACAATAGTAGGCCGCTTAAATGTATTTTGTATCCTACTGTTATGTATTGAACTGTTGCTTTGCAAGAGTTTCCACGACTTCTCCAATAAGTAGCCTTCATCATACACTTCTACATATACTCCCTGATGAGTTAATTCATACTGAAAATTCCACTGATTCCTCATGACATCAAAATGAGTACTGACTAGAAACTGAAAGGCCAGTTTCAAAGCTTTTTTTCTTATTACTACTATTGCAGTACCAGCTACCGGTACTCCTATCACCTCCTCATAAGCTGCGGCTTGACAGGCTTGAAGAATATATATTATGTAATACCAGTTAATACTAGAGGATATTTAAAATCTAGTAGTGTCTAATAATATCAAATTAATATTTTTTATTTGACAGATAGAAAATTTTGTTTTTCTGAAAGGGGAAATTTATTTTAAAGTTTAGTTCCCAGTTTTCACATTTTTTATTTGTCACACTGACCAACGTGTTTGCTAACGCAATGAAAATTTGGTCGCCGATGCAAGTACAAGTTCAATTACACTTCACTGGACGCCATCTTGGATTTCTTGACTGTGAAATTACGGTATCTGCTAAAGTGCGGGCTGCGGGTTGCGGGTTGCGGGCTGCGGGTTTTTAGAATTATGGCTAGATTTCTAATATATGTAATAAGGCATTTATTATATAAGAAATAAAACCTTAAGAAGGTGTCTATTATCAATAATCATGATCAGGTCTATCGTACAGTATCCCTTTTCCTGCCAAGTCCATATTTCACCATCAGGTCAAGATGGTTAAAATTAATGAAACACAACTAACTATATGGTGTATTTTAACGTAATACTGTATATTTGAAGGCTGTTGAAATCTGCTAAACTAAAAGCCGATTCCGAGAACATTTATTTATTCCGAGCTGCCTGGCCATTACAAATAATTAGGGATCTGAAATCACTTTTCTTTCTTGCTATAGATGTGAGTGAGAAATAATACCAGACTGACAAAAAAATTTGCGCCTCGGAAATGTCGCCACTTATCGCGGAATGAAAATTGTTACATTTCTAGTATCAGGCCATATGAAGTAAATTCTTTGTAATGCATCCATTCACAATTCGATTCTAGGGCAACACATACAGAAAATTAAACAATGCCTACTTAAATGCAATGTGTAAGGAAAGATTTGACTTAAAAAAGCGTAGAAGTGATGTGTATTTAAATGCCATGTATTTTTCATGAAATCTTTAAAAAGAAAAAGACGTACAACAAAGGACTTAGTTTACTTTGCCGTTTCAGTTCAACCGAGGTCGTGACCGCAGAGAACGACATTCTGCTAACATTTTACGCGAGAATTTCAGCGGGAAAAACGCCTGTGCGTTGACTTATTTTCAGGAATCGATCTAATAGGAATATTTTTGGATGAGTTTGTGTTCTGCAGCTCTCAATAATTGTGTATCTCCTAATATCATGAACGTATTCTATGACTTGCACCTGCAGTATGATAGTTGCTCCATGCATTTGATCCAGCGTGACTATGAAAAGTTTCCTAGGACTATAATCGTGTTCACCACAATAAAATAATTTTAAACGGCATTGAAAACGATTTTGAAAGTTGTGCTTTTATCAGCGGTTGAACTAATCTGAAGTGTGAGAAGGGCATGGCATTCTATGAAAAAATAATAAATTATTAGGCGTGTCGAGTTCAACAAATTGAAGTTCATCTCCCAGTTCATCTGTGCTGTCAACGATCCGAAACTTACTTTTAAACTATCCATCCTAATCATAACATAAAAAGTTAATATAGCGAGTTGTTGTGAAATCTGTCTTGTGTTCATATTATTACTCATCCGTGTTCAGTCATATCATTTCGAAAGCTTCAATCGGCAATGCGCTGTGCAATGGCAAAGTTTGGATGGGAAATGGACTACTCTGACGTTGGTGGCGCTTTACCAGAAGTAAGGTAAAATAACGGCATTATTCAAGAAGTTCACGGCTTTTATTCCATAAACAAATATATCTAGATACTATTTTAGCATTTATTCTAACTATTAGCGAAAATGATACCAAAAAACACACATTTTTTCATGCCCGCAACCCGCAACCCGCAAAATAGCGCATCCGTGAAATTACATATGAATACTTTACTTGCGTATGTTGAAACTTTCGAGAAAAGGAGTTTACGGTCGTCTCATACTACATCGCAGCTTCATTATGACTTTCTCCGGCTGATATTCAAATTCAGTAATATATTTTCGCTTGCTGAAACTCTAGCCCACGCGCCAGCTCAACTGGGATCGGTGGTAAATTACATGTGCAATCAATCTGGAGTGGCATCGGGAATACATGTCTCAAAGAGACGTGCGATCGGTCCACATGAGTCCTCGTAAATCCCAACTTACTACAACAAAATACCATTCGGTAGTTTTAAAATGTTTTATTTCATAAAATACTTACTTATTTCAGAGTATAGTGTCATTATCTTGTCAATTTTTGAAGACGACGCGTACGCAGAAGAGTGTAGCGATCGCAGTCAACCAACCATGAACTACCGCCATGCCTAATACACAGCACGCTATTCGATAGCGGCGCTCCGACCAGGTCGATGCTTCTGCTGGTGAATGTGATGGGCCTCTTTGAGTCTTCTGTCCGTAGAAGATGTAGTCATGGACATAGGCGTTATCATCGGCCTAAATTGGATACATCTACCTCCAACTGCCATGACAAGTTTCATGAATTGCTTCTTTTATTACAGAAGCCTTTAGGTCTCCATCACATTCATACTTAATTATTTGCTCTTTCCATTAAGGACTTGAGAAGGTTGCATGCCTATGAATTGGGATTGTCTTTGACAGATCGGAACAAACAACCGTACAGACTGGTCAGTATCATTGCTGATATTGCACTATACAGACTACCGGTATACAAGCATGTTCGTGCTGAACCTATGACTGATGATCATTGTCATTTCATACATCTTCCATTTACTAAACCAATACAATCTCCAAAAAAAATTCAATTACAATACTCAGGGCTCTATGCTGGTGCTACCTTGATAACTAACCTACAACTTGTAACGTCATTGTCTAACCTGTTCACCCCAATATCCTGTAGACAGGTCCACACTCTCCATTGATAACAATGGGTTTGGGCCATACCATTGTAGTGAAAGACTGTAACATGTGAGGTTGTGGATACTTAATCTCTGGAATGTCAAAGTCTGCATATTGACTCAAGGATGTTTACTTAACAAATGCCTAGGGTCATCTCAAAAGTGAGAATCTAAACTATGAAATATGTTTTTTTTAATGCTTTTGATGCCCAAAAGACCATAGAAATCTCTTATACTTCGAATCAGCCATCCTGCATATTTCTAACATTCATCAAAACCTCATTTCTGTTCAACAACTCATAAAACAGTCCACAATGCAGGATTGGTGTACATTCCAAAACTACATATATGAAAAACCCCTAAAATCAATTAGATAAAAAGGGGGGTTAGAAATTTCCCAAAACTATCTAACCGGCGCTCCGTTTGGCTCCATTTTTCGGAATTGGAACCTTGGAACCAGTCTATATATCGGTATCAAATATCAACGCAGTCCGTTCAGCAGTTTTTGACTTTTTGTCGTTTACGGAAATGGACGACATCAAACACCGGTTGAAACCACCTCTATATCACAACTTCCAGTTGTGATAATAAGCAAATTTAGAATTGGCTGAAGTAAAAATGTTTCATGACTTTCAAAAATGTTGTATATTAGTAGCTTCAATACATGTAGCAAGTTTCATCAACTTTGGTCCAGTCAATTTAAATATATATCTCTAATTAGCAAAGTTAATTAAATATGTAAATTAGGAATTGGCTGCAGTTAAAACGCTTAATGACTTTCAATAATGTTAAATCATAGTATCTTTAATATACATACCAAGTTTGGTCGATTTAGATTGAGTCGAATCAGACATATATCCCTAATTAGGAAAAATGCAAATTAGCAACTCTCTTTCATGTCATCCCTTAATGGTTCCCACTGCTGATATATCTTGGTGTGATCAACTTTCGTAGCAAATCTCATCAAATTGTGTGTAGTCGTTTTTAATGAATATCCGTTTTTTCTAAAATCACCAATTATGCAAATGAGCAAAAAGTATGCAAGCCACACCAACCACAAACTAATCAGTTCCTGCCATTTGCTAACTGAATCTATGTACCAGATTTGATTCTGATCTGATCAGCCGTTTTTGAGATAATGGACCAAAAGACAGACAGACAGACACACGGACACACAGACAGACAGACATTGCTGCGACATATGCTCACGTATGTAAACACGTGAGCAAAAATCATATTAATTATTTTTTCTGGTCAAATTTATAGGGTTTATACAGTACATGAGTTACATACAATGTAAGTCAAATTCAGTTAAAACATCATACCGTCTAAAATTGCATCATTCCTATAAACAAGTGACCTAGCGGACGATATAGCTCCGCTGTGGTTTATGGAGAATAACTATTTTTGACACATGTTGATGAAGGAGGTGGAAATCTTTGGTAGCTTAATGCAGTGGCCAGAAAAAAGTGGCAAAAATAGCTGCAAAAATACACAATTGAAGATTTCATCATACTTTGAAAATTTCACAGCGGTTTTTTGAGAACAAAATTTTCTGACCAAAAATGGCAACAATTGCCCCCAAAAATAAAAATTGCAGATTTCATCATAATTTCCAAAGATCAAATATAGTTCATCTATAGAAACCTGTATACCAAATTTCAAAGCTGTTAGACCAGTACTTTTTGAGAAACACATTTTTTGACCAAAAATGGAAAAAATTGCCCCCAAAATTCAAAATTCCAGATTTCATCATAATTTCAATAAATATTATTTAGTTCATCTAGAGAAACCTGTATACCAAATTTCAAAGCTATCAGATGAGTAGCTTTGGAAATACACATTTTTTCACCAAAAATGGCTAAAATTGCCCCAAAATACAAAACTACAGATTTCATGAGAAATTAAATATATATTACTTAGCTCATCTGTAGAAACCTGTATACCAAATTTCAAAGCTATCAGACCAGTACTTTTTGAGAAACATGTTTTTTGACCAAAAATGGCAAAAATTGCCCAAAAATTACAAAATTACAGATTTCATCATAATTTCAATAAATATCATTAAGGTGATCTGTAGGAACCTGTGTACCAAATATCAAAGGTATAAGATGAGCACTTTTGGAAATACACATTTTTTGACCAAAAATGGCAAAAATGGCCCCAAATATACAAAATTGCAGATTTCATCATAATTTCAATAAATATCATTTAGTTCATGTGTAGAACCTCTATACCAAATTTCAAAGCTATCAGACAAGTAGTTTTGGAAATACAGATTTTTTAACCAAAATTGGCAAAACTTGCCCCAAAAATACAAAATTACAAATTTCATCAGAAATTCAATATATATATGACTTAGTGCATCTACAGAAACCTGTATACCAAATTTCAAAACTATCAGACCAGTACTTTTTGAGAAATACCTTTTTTGACTAAAAATGGCAAAAATTGCCTAAAAAATGCAAATTTGCATATTTCTGCACAATTTGATCAAATCTAAAATAGATCATCCCTAGGGACATATGTACCAAATATCGAAGCTAGCTGACTGGTAGTTTTGAAGAAGATTTTTAAAGATATTTTTAACATAAATGACAAAAATTGCCTTAAAAATACAAATATGCAACTTTCACCACGATTTGAACAATCTGACTGAAGTCACCCTAAGTAAACTGCATATAAAATTTCAAAGCAATTGGACAAGTGGTTTCAGAGAAGAAGATTTTTTTACCGAAAACACCGAAAAATGCCCAAAAATAAAAATATGCAAATTTCACCATGATTTGAACAAACTTAAGTGAGGTCACCCCAAGTGAACTGCATATAAAATTTCAAAGCAATTGGACTTGCGGTTTCAGAGGAGAAGGCAATTGTTGACCGACGACGACGGAAAATCAACCTATTTGATAAGCTCTGCGTCGCTGACAGCAGAGCTAATAAAACCTCAACCTGGAACAGCACAATCATAATCTGCTCATTCACACAGGCAGTACTTGACTTTAAATGAATGACCTACTGCATTACAACTGTGTACCAAATTTGAAGGCATGGCAAAAAGTACCACAAAATTTGCAAATTTTGCCTTTAGTTCACTGAGTCATCTTCAGGTCACTCCTAATAGGAACCTGTACACCCAATTAGAAAGTAATGGCATACACAGTTTCAAAGAAGATTTTTTTAACCAAATATGGCAAAAATTGCCCAAAAATACAAATATGCAAATTTTGCGATAATTTCCATAAATTCTATTTTGAGTTATCACAAGGCACCTGCACGCCACATTTTAAACCGATCCGACCATTGTTTAAGAGAAAAAGATTTTTTACTACAATGGCAAAAAAAAAAGAAATAAAATTCATTAAACATAGGGCCAAAGTTCCTGAAGCTACTATAGACATGGATACAAAATTAAGTATTTCCTGACTGTATGAAATTATCTCACTGAGGTCATCCTAGGGACATGTAAACCAAATATTAAAGCCGTCTGACCAGCCGTTTTGAAAAAACAAGCGACTCAACAGTTGACAGAGCTCTGCTGTGTTATGTAGAGAATAACCTTTTGTGACACATGTATTGATGAAGAAGGTGAATATCTTTGATAGCTCATTTCAGGATGGCCTGACCAAAAATGGAAAAAAATTCCGTAAAAATACAGATTTGCATATTTCATCAGAATATATTAGTCTATAATAGCAAATAAACGAGAGTTAATTACATTCTAATTAAAGTAAACTGGACTTGCTTAAATCAAGATTTACGTCATAATAAAACAGCATATCTGTCAGGTTATAAAGAATCTTGAACTGGTTATCTTTTAATATCAGTATTTCTATCCTATTAACCAAGCACATTTTAACTTTCAAATTAATATTGTAAGTAAGTTCTGTTGAATAATTTGAGATTGTACGTACTCAAAGAAAGCACACTGAAGAGACAAATGTTTGTAACTTAAGAAGTTCAAGGTCATCAAAAGCATTATAAGGAATCATGTTACACTTTCATTGCACTGTTTAAACAGATTGCATAATTACTATAAATAGCACGAGGAATCTTACAGCCCAGCTTTACCATAAAAACCCTATCACTTTGACCAATCTTTTGATTGACCACTCTATTTTTTTCCTCAAAAAGTAATCTTATTTTATCCTTACCAAGTCAACCATAAATGGAAATTAGAACTTTCTCTATCTCTATTTATTTGACCACCCTATCATGACAAACTATTATGAGCAATTTCTTTTAGATAACATAAATGGTAGTTCAGAATATATCAAAGTTGGGATTCAGGAAAGTTGCCTTTACTTGTTTTAATCCTCCAAGATGGTAAGCATTTCTCTATGAACTGTCAAAAAAAGTTGAACTTTCTGATAATTCCACACTAAAATTATTTTGGCTGTAATGATTTCCTAATTAATTCAATTATTTAAAATCATATTAATTATTTTTTTCTGGGTGAATTGATAGGGTTTATATAGTACAAGAATTACATACAATGTAACTCAAATTTTGACAAAAATGACAAAAAAATTCCTTAAAAATACACATTTGCATATTTCATCACAATTTGAACAAATCTAAGTTGGGTTATCCCTAGGGACCTGTATACCAAATAACAAAGCTGTCTGACTAGCGGTTATGAAGAAGAAGATTTTTTACCAAAAACACCTTTTTTGGCTTTAATTTGCCTATTTTCAACGATATCAAAAAATAAAAAAAAAAACAGTTTCTCAAAATCATATTTTTCATCCACGCAACAAATATCAAATCAGTAAGTACTGCGGTTCTCAAGATATTTGAGTGGACGGATGCCTCACAAACGGACATACATACATACCGGTACATACATACATACATACATACATACATACATACATACATACAGACTGACCGGACGCCAGACGGATATCCATCCCAATAGCTTCTATAGACTATAGTCTATAGTAGCTAAAAATAGAAAGCATCAAATATTGATATCAAATCTATATGTTTAAATGAGTTGGGCCTAAGGTACCTTAAAACCAAATATGACAATAATCAGATGAGTAGTTCCTGAGTTATTGATTTTTGACCATTTTCACCGTTTTTTCTACCTCATTTGCATATCTATTGAGACTAAAATTAGCCATGTCAGGCAATTTCTTAAAATCTGTTTTTGCTTATTAAAAGTAAGTTAGTTGGAAAGATCATGGTAAAAGAAGAAAAACAAAACTTGAATGAGCAAAATCGGTTGAGAACTTTTCAAGATACTGATTTTTAAAGAATTAAATTTTCGGATTTATTTCTGCCACATTTTTTTAATCCTCAAAATTGGATTTTTTTGAAATTTTAAGGATCAACTTACATTATATTTTTTCTCATTTCCTCGTACAATTATTGATTGACAATTGATTTCTTGTCTTTTTTTCTTAAATAAAAATTGTTTTCTTAGAAAATCTAGTTTTGAAATCTTAGGATTTTGCAAAACCAATTTTCATGAAAAACGGAGTTTTCAGAAAAAAACTAAGTCCCACTAATTATATATGCATATTTTTAGTAAATCAATTTCTGTTTAGGCTATAGACTTTAAATTTTGGATTTAGGGTCTCAAAGGGTGCTGAATCTCATAGTGATATAGAAAAAGTTGTCAAAGGGGTGATTTCCTGAAATTATGCAAATTAGCAATATTTAATACGCAAATATAAGCATATTTTGACTGCATCATCATCATCATGCCGTCCGTGATATGACTTATGTATTTCAATGACTGAAATTCAAACAATCCCCCAATGAAGCAAGACATGTCAGCACTTTTGAGATGTTGCTATTGACTGCGTATATGGATGAGTGTATCCTGTTACCATGGAAACAAAGTCAGGTGAGTGACATATGCATTCATACACCATAAATTTGTTAAAATAAATATTTATATTTACATTTCAAAAACTCTTTCAATTCCTTTGTAATAGTTTCAGTTGCTAAATTAATCAACTTCCACATTATTGTTTTCTTTGCTTTCTTTGATTTCCAATTTTGTCTGTCAGCTTTCTTTTTAATGCAGTTAGTTTTTCTTCCTTTTTCTCAGGATTTGCTGGTGTGATTGGTGTAGCCTCCTGATCGTGTCCATTTTCACACTCCAGAATCTTTACGAGGTTCTGTTTCAACTGTTCTGCAGTGAAGCGCTTTCCTTTATGTTGGAACTGGTAATCAAGTTTCTCTGTCCCCTTCTTGATGCCATGAATATTCTTTTGGTACCGGATTTGTGCCTGCAGATATGAGAATGTTTCTTTCTCAGTCATATTAACAATGTTAAGTTCAAGTTCTTCTCTTGATTTACAAGCACCTTCTTGTGAAGAAATATCATCAACTATTTTGTCTTTTCTTTCAGCTGTTCTTCTGTCCTTCGCTAACTTCTGTTTTTGTTTTTCTTGCAGCTGTTCTCTGTATTTGTTGCGTATCATTTCTTTCCTTTCTCTGTAGGCTTTCAAAATCTGTGGAGATTTCTGGCGTGCTTTCTGTATCAATGCGTCCTTTTCTTTGAGTTCCAGGGAATTCAGATATGCATATGTCTTGTTGTGTGACCATAGTATGATTCCCTCCATGGTGACTGTATTGGCATTTGGCATGTTCTTCTGTAATCTGTCGAGCCTAGCAAACAAATTTTCAGAAGACAGATTGTGTAGTGGCATAGACTGTGTTTCTTTTCTAACTCTGTCATCTACATTGTAGAATTTACCACCAGGTAATTGATCTGCCAACTGCCTTTCTACAACTGCTAGCAAACCAGTGAGGATAATGGATAGAAGGGCAGCTACTTCTGTTTCGTCACTACTTTTTTCGTACAATTTATCATAGATGTGGTCTTTCTTGGGGGGGAAGTCTGGAAAAAGAAGCGCTGAACCATTTACCAAATCACCAGAGTCGTTGCTCCACTCAGCCAGCATGTCTCGCAGACGACCAAAGTGCTTCTGGGCATCCATGATATGCATTTTGGAGGTGACCATATCCATGTATGGAGTCGTTAAGTTTTTTTCCATAATTCCAAGAGCATGGATGCCTGTCAGTAACACCTTATCTGTGAAGTCTGTTTCAATACATCTAATCAACTGATTCTTTTCAGCAGGCGGCAGAGATTTGCAATACTCAACAGCATCTTGTGAGTGATAGAATGCACCTGATGTATTTCTGAAAATGCAATTAAATCTATTGCCTCTAAATGTTTCTAGTTCAATATCACAATTCCAGATGAAAGCTTGAAACTGATTCGGATGACCAGCAGACTCGCTTGCAGAGGGACCAAAGGCTTCACACAAAGACCTCACAGCAAAACTTGTTGCTGAATCTTTATTTGCCTAGTTGATGATTTTCTGTCTTCCTATTTTACTCCCTCCACTTTCTATATCCTCCCATTCCTTCATGATGCTGTTAGATATCTCTTGAAAAGCAAGTATGGGATGGGCTGCACAATACAGATCATTCACTTGGCTAAGACCAGCTTTGGCATTGTCATCCAGTAACTCCCAGTATTCAATAACTGAAGGCAACACTTCCATTCTCCACTTTTCATATTCTCCTGCAAAATGTTTCATTACACTAGATCTGTCCTGCATAAGGTTTTTGTGTTTATGTAGGAGCTCATTCACTTTCTGAGCTTTTGCCTGACTCTCATCACCAGACACCATCACTTTAGCCAGTTCATCAAACATCAGCTTGGTTCCTTCTAGTTGACTAGCTGTATCCCCAGCATAATGATCCTGCAGACTAGTTGCAAATGTCCCGGAGTCAGTAGTTGTTAAAAAGTTGACACATTTCCTACGCATTCCTTGGTTTTGCCGTGATGTTCCATCACTGTGAAGTGTAACAAATTCTGATGCATCAATTGCTGCACAAGCAGCAGCTTTGGCAAGTAAGCCTGCTTGTGTTGTCATGTATTTTACAAGAGTTGGCTTTGGTAGTTGGCCCAAGTTGATACCAGTTAGACTGTGAACAACTGCCCTTATAACATGGCTTACATGCAGTGCTCCTATTCCTCTTGACAACAGTTCATAGCATACCAGCATCACCTCATTAGTGTACTTCCCATCATTAAATGTTTGCAACTCCTTATTACCAGCAATCTCATCTAACTTGTCACTCAGATATTCATTTCTGCTTTTCTCTTGCTGTAGTTCCTTCATCAAATCTTTGAGTTTTTCATCATCAGTATCTTTTAATTTCGCTGCTAAACTTTTTGTAATATCTACACTGTTCTTTCAACTGTTTCTTTTCCTTTGTCACTTTTTCCAGAGTGTTTGACACTTGGCTTAATCTCTCACTGAGTCTGATTACTGTATGCTCCAAACTTGTTATTGTGTCATCTTTTTCTTCAAGCATCATCTTCTGTGATTTTAGTTTCGTTGTTTGCTGACTTAAAGTTTTCTTGGCGTTGCGCACATCAAAACTTCTTAAATCTGACCATAACTCATCATTTAATGCTGTATATACTTGTAGTGCTTCCTTCATGCTACTTCTCTCTTCATTTAGTGCTCTATTCTTCTCTCTCAAGTCACACATTTCATTTCTCAGTGATCTATTTTCCAACAGTAGGAGATAATTTGTATCATCCTGATTCTCGCATGCATTGAGCAATTTCATATTGTCTTCTGTTACTGTAGAAATTATTCTACGCAGTCTTTCATCTTCTGTTAGAGAATCACGTTGCCTGCAAGGGTTGTACTGAGTGTCTTTATATTTTCTTTGCTCTTCTTTTTTCTTCTGTAAGTCTTTGCAAGTTTTTTTAACCCTCAAAAAACTTGACCTCACTGTATGGCTATTTGGAAGATGGTCCATCTCACATAGGTACTGGATCCAGACAGCAACTTTACTCCATGGCACTGATTTTCTTTCTCTGTAGGAATTTAGTTCTAGTATTACTTCATTTTTTATTTGTGTCTTTTTTCCAGGTACAAGAGGGTGAGGATTTTCCAACAAGGCTTCTGATATCCCAATTTCCAAGTTTGCCAAGGGACCAATACCAAGTTCTGGCTTTTAATGGTGATGACGTGATCCAAATCACCTCTCTGGCACTTCCTGTGGACTTTCTTGCATAAATTGGACCAATCGCTCGGTTCATCTAAATTCAGGGTTCGGAATACTGATTTCAGCCTACCATGTTTGGCATACAATCCATCCTCTATCTTTTGGATTATCATGGATAACTCCCTGGCTGTCAAACCGGATGAGGTCCAGTTATCTAAAAACAACAGAAACCATAGAAAATATGACTTTTCATACAATTACTATAGTCAAGAAGATTATTTCAAATGTACCGAATAAAGAAATAACATATAACAGATAATGGTAGTTTATGTGATCTCTACACCATTTATTTAAGTCACACTTTCTCTACACAAACGAACAATGTTTAGGATACAACAAATGACAACACAGCACAGTACATTGCAAACAATGAATTTTATCAATCTATGCATCAGTATCATAAAATGCCTATAAAACACACAGAAAAACACAGCATAGTGTGACATGCACATGTGAAACTAGTAATGCTTACCGGGTACTTTTAGCTCTGAGACCAGCTTTGATATATTATCCTCGGTCAATATTTCCCGCTGTTTTAAATTAGCCATGTTCAACAATACTATTTTTCACATTCAACCTAGTAAAAGTGATGTCAGCCTGAAAAATAATAAATTTATATCTTAATCCTCACTGCAAACTTTTATTTATAAACCAAAAGTATCCTATCACTTTAAACTTTCTTTCCTTGAGTTGAAGACTTTCTCAGGCAAGGCCAATACCCCCCAATGTTTCCGTGAAGTGTCACACAAACAGAACACAAACATCCTACAAAAACGTTCATAGAATGACATGGCATGCTTCTATGACATTGAAATGGTAAAAATATTGATAAGCTGACTGTCTGACACTCATTTTTATCACTGAAATACTGTGTAAAGAGAATCCTGACATTGTTGAAGTCCATTATGAGCAGCACTGTACGCGTTCACTGTAGGCGATGAAGTAAAACAGTGGCAGACATCATGACCTTGCCATGCTGTTCACTCAAGTCGATCACTGGAAAATTTAAAAACGATTTTTCTCGTGTACTAACTCGATAAAAACTGCTGAAACTTGCAAAAAAACTGCTCAAAAAACTCTGAAGAGCTCAAAAAGTAGTCGTTTACCTTTTATTCTGGGCACTTCAGGTGTCAAATCGACGTCAAACTTTACAAATGCAATTTCCCTCCACGGAAAGACTTCCTATAATCTCTGAGGCTCTCTGAGGCTCGGGGCTCTGACCCAATGCAGAATTCTATGACCTTTCCAATGAGGGGTCACATGTCCATATACGGCAACACAGTCCATGAGCACAGCAAATTTACCGGAGACCTCTGAAAACACCCCACTTTGTGCGGTAGGCGCGCTCGCATGAATCATGTTTTTTGACTTATAATTTTTCATACTTAGAGTCATTTATTATCAATGAAATTTACAACATGGAATATCTTTATAACAGGGAGCAAAACGCTTAAAAAATAAGTGAAATCAATGCATTATTTCATGAGATATTGCAATCCAAAAGTTGCCATTTATTCTGCGGACTTGCACTGGCAGAAAAAATTTCGATGCAATTGACATGGCTACTAAAATGTTCATTTTAACAACAGCACATCTAGACCATAAACGGCATCACTACACCAAAAATCAGGTTAATACATCCAGTGCTTCATGAGTTTTTGCGTTGGACGGACAGACATCCATACATACATACAGACAGACAGACAGACAGACAGACATGTCACATACAGACTTTTTCCAACCATTTAACCTCCCAATTGCCATATACCCGGTATGTACATCGTCGTAAACCACGCGCCTCTTTACGGCAACAGCTCAGCGCTACCTGTCAAGAGACCGTGGTTGATTACGCAGAGATTCGCGGATCTATGGCTGGTTTCCAGCGCTGGCTGAACGGAGCCACTCAGAAAGTAGGTCTCATAAACACGCATAAATTATTGTAATGAGTAATACACAACGACTTGGGCTGATCTTGGTGCTCAGCACGACACAGCGTTCACTGTCGACGAAGAGCGCGCAATGTGTAAATGTTTAATGTTTTTGGACTCAACCGCTCTATTCACACCAAAAAGACGCCATTGATAATTATTTTACAAGGACAATATGGGTTTCTTTGCACGAGGACCAGCGGCATGAGCGGTGGCAAGTCTGTATGCTACCAGGCATGGCAGGCCGTCCCGGCCCATCGTGTTTCACGAGCGTTATATCGAAGGGTATTGCATAACTGGAGCAGCTGGCCCAACACCTCGCTGTGCACAGTGTCCGACCCAGGCGTAGAACACCACCGCTGTGTAAAACCCGTTAGTCAAAACTATTGATCATAAATTTACTTTACCACAAGTTATGTATAAACGTTTATGTATCGATCTCTTCATTTAGTTTCACACTGAAAGCTTTCTTATCGTGCTGTGGGTATACATGGAGCTACATATGAGGTATATATTGGGCCCTTAAGTTTCATTCGAGCTGGTGCTCCGCGATACAAATCACAAATGTACGCTAGGCTCCCGATCGTCTCAACACTGCCGAAATCACAGATCTCGGAAAATTGCCTAGTTGTTCAAGTCAGATTATGTTTCATTAATTCATCACAAAAGTTACGCTAAAAACGGTATCAAACCAAGAGAGGTTTAGTTTGTTGCATGGGTTTGCAGCTCATCCGGGTGCGAACACGTATATGCATACACTCGCTCAGTGTGACCTGGTGACAGTTTTCGGACAGGGTATAGTGAATTTCGCCCAAAGCCGTTTCACAAATGACAAGCAGCAGTACGAAATCTTATAACCATACCCTTCGAAACTTTATTGTGTTTATCCTAAAACTGTAAACAGGACGGAAGTGGTATTTAGGGGGTCAAAGTTGCCAAATTGTTGACTCCACAGTGAGTGCGTAGTAATAGGACTGCTATCGCAGTAATCGGACGTTGTATTTGGAATGTGATTATAGGGGCTAAATACTGATATTTTGAAACTTCACCCCCGATTTTCAATTTCGATGTGTTTAGAAGAAAACTGTTTGTAAAAATTTTTTGATAAATTAGTTCCGTTCAATCCATGGACGACACAACTATATTTCGACGTGTATGGTACCACAGAGGGACTGTGATGGTACTTACTTCGGAAATGGGCTGTCTCTTTGTGTTGCTTTCGACACCTTGTTGTATCGTATGGTGTGTTAGCTTCGCGAAGTTTGTAGCCCGAAATAGCTTCTATCGAAAAAACAAACTATTCAAAACGAGAAAGCAGCGTCACCTGACTTAATATGCAGTATCATGACTTGTAAAACGCTATCAATACGGAGCGAAATGAGTACAACGAACAGCATGTCTTTAAATGTCCAAACTGAGATCGTCTGAAAATAGTCACAATGAGTGTACGGGCACGACCTTACAGTGGGACCGGGCCGGGTTCGTTGCTGGCCGTAGTCTGTGTACATACTGAAGCCATAGTATTCACATGGTGTCGCCGTTGCTCTCGATCATGACAGAAAAACTGTCAAAATTTTGAAAGCTGTCGGATTTAATGCAACATATATCGGAAGAGATGCAACAGAACCAGAGGATCTCAGACCCTGAAAGCGGCACACAGTCCATGTAGCTGACAATGAGATGCGAATTAAGGTCTCCGCGACTAACTTTCAGCTGGTTGCTCACTTTCTACTATTTTTATAGTATTTTATACAAAGTCACAGACTTATTCTACCTGCAACTTAAAACTGATAGTGATTTTGTAGCTCATTCTTTACGATTTTTCATACTTTTTGGTAGCCGGTCACAGACACTTCATGTTCGTGTCGGCTACATGGACGATCTGCCCTGAAAGCTCGATTGTGTACACACAGACAATGAGGAGCTTACGATTGACCCGACATGACTTTGTAAAACGGATTCATGATTGGCTAATTCTGATGATATGTTCTCATGAATAATTAATTAACCCCTATTCATACTTCCGCAGTTTCCCGGCGTAATCAGCCAGAGCTTGATTTTTGTGTAGGTCAGCGGAGCGGAAATTACTGCTCTGGCTCGCGAGAATGGGTATGTATGGCAAATGGGAGCTAATAAAATGTAACCTATTACATGTAGTATGGTGAATGAGCAACGCCTACTTTGAGCTGTGATACATGTCTGTGATTGATCTGCTATGAGCTGTAATATGTAAATAAGTGGGCTGCTATACCAGTATGTCTGCATGTCAAAAGTCATGGGCTGCATTTGAGCTGTCATGTACTGCTAGTGATCTGCTGGAGCTGCCAATGAACTGCATATCATGTTCCATGAGCTGCTATTTGCAGCTCAAAGCTAATTATATATGCATAAAATCAGACCTACTGCATACATCTGCAAGCCATCTTATGTAGCTGAGCTGCGCAGATTTGCAACAGCCTCCAGGCAGCTCAATGTAGATTTGCAGGTTTGGTAAGGGTAATTACTTGCTTTAAGGTGTAGTTGTTTTCTCTACACCTGACCTGCTGTAAGACAATGTTTCAACTCTGACAGAGTTGATTTCACTGTGATCAACTTGAATTACTACTCAGCTGATAATTACACCTGACAGTGTTTGTAACACCTCATTTTAGACAATATGTCTACTTCGTATAATGCCAATGCTTCAAAGCAAACCACTGTATTTCATATCATGTTCAGTGTTCTTCCCAGGCCATTTTAGCATAGTGGTACCGCTACACTTTTGCCTCTGCCCACTACACTTTGATTCTCCCCACTACGCTTTAAAATATTCCCACCATCCTTTAGTTCATACGCTCAGCGTAGCTACCATTTGTTGCATGCAAAGTACAGTTTGTTTGCACATTAGCGCACACTGCAACTTTCAACCTGGTGAAAGTGGAAGGTGTGAAGTATGGAATGCGTCAGATAAATTGTCTATAAGTGTTGAGAGGAACGTTAAAACAATAGAAGAATCAGTTGGGTTGTTCACAAGTTTTCATTCTACAACGACTATTACGACCAACAAAGACAGGGCCTTTAGTCAGTATACATCGCCGACAAATATTCACAGAGTTAGGCAGTGTAGCACTAGGAGAGCCTTTGATCACATTCCCATGCTTTGATCAATGAAATGAGCCACAGAAGAAACAAGAGAAGCGGTTGACTTGGGAGGTTGATTGTGATTTTACAATAATGATCTTTTTTATGACAGAGTACGATCGCGATCGAGTTCACATTCCATTCGAATATGGAGGCGGCCATGTTGGCCGCCATGTTTTATAACTTGTTGACATTGATTGCAGCATGGTGTCGTGTCTGGTTCCACTCTGACACAATCTCTGAAAGATTTTACACCTGATTTTCAAGTGATTCTAGTCTTACCTATTTCATTTTTTGTAATCATCTTGGTGGGATTTTTAAAATCAAGAATTGAACGACGTTGTTCAGTGGCAGTGGTAGTTACGCAGCGGGGGGCCTCTGGTTGAAATTGATCACCATGATGAAAAATTATTCTCGGTGTTTGTCGTTCAAAAACGATATAAAACTCAATGACATTTGAATGGTGTAAAGCTTAAACTTGTGAATTTTCCTCTTCATTGGCAATTTTTGACAATTTTATTTGCAATATATGTATTCATGATACTCCAAACAGACGAAATTTCTTGACTTCAATCTGAACTTGCTGCGGAGTTCACTGTTTGAATCTTCTGTTTTACTGTAATTGCAATTACAATACTGTGGTGATTTATTGAAGTGTAATAAAGAGTTTCCATGATGTTAAACCTGCATACTTGTGCGTTATCATTGAATTTTGTTGTGTGTACGAGTACATCTATGTGTGGGTGCATGTGCATGCTTATATCCATATGCATATATAAATTAATTAATATGCAAATGATTATGCTAATCAGCCGCAATGCTTTGGCTTGATCCTGGGGAGAACACTGCTGTTGACACAAGGTGTATCGAAATCTCTCAGAAGAAGATAATTGGTGAGCCATTACCTGACACAGGTAGACTTTATGAAGTGCCCAGTCTTTACCAAGGGCTCTGATTGTTACATCACTATTTTGTCCATTGATGAACAGTGTTTCAAAGATGTACTTTGATGTCGTTTGGAGTTTTTTCCTGAAAAGTGTAACAAAAACAGAATTATTGGCACAGTTGTAACAGAGGAATATATCCATTTGCGGTGAAAGCTTGTCCAGTGGCAGATATATAACTTGGAATAAATTGATTGATCAGTTTACATAACATCCAAGCCAATTACTGTTCTAAAAATACCTTCATTTGTTATGAACATGACCTATGTTCAAGAACGTTCTACACTGGACTAATTAAACTCAGGTCATGGAGGAGAATGACCTACCAGTACATAACAACAACTGTGACATACTGTACTCAATTGGTATTGGGGTTTTTTCCCACGGTGGAGCATACTGAATATACTGTAAGTCTACAATGTTGTCACACCTTCAGTTCAGTCACAACTGAATGTATGCAAGTAGAGTATAGTTATGTCGCAGTAAATAGTGTTTTTGTCCACATTGTAACATACAACTAAGTTTCAAGTTTTGTTGTACCGCAACATGAGCAAAATGCCATCCATGTCTGCATCACATTGCCAGCGTCATTTGGGAAATGAGCAAGCAGGGACTTTGCATCCACAAGGGGTTTCATGTCACAGTAGAGAATTTGCCGTCATTGTTATATTTCAAAATCAAAGTAAATACCCCATAGATTGTTACCACTGTGACCTGTTTTGACAGGTCAAATTGCATAGAGTAAGCAATGTTAACGCTGACTCACTGATATCCCCTGTGGCTTCCCAAAGAAGTTACTGGTACTTTTTATCAGTCAACAAAAAGAACCAGATATGAACTGAAAATGCTCACGTTTCATTTTATATATATGGCAGTTTTGTGTACATTTAAAATTATGCCACATGTTTGCAACTTCATTGAAAGTGCATGATCAACATCATGATCAGATATGCAAATTGTAAATTACCTGACATGGAAATGCGCAATGACTTTCTATATTGTTAAACCAGTGGTATCACCAATGTACATAGCATGTTTCACCAACTTTGATCAAGTAAATCCTGGTATATATCCCTGATTAGGAAAATTCATTAAGTATGCAAATCAGCAATTTGCTGGAAAAAATGCTAAATGACTTTGAATAATGTAATCATAATATCTTCAATGTACATAGAGAGTTTCATCAACTTTGGTCGAGTCAATCAAGATATATATCCTTAATTAGGAAATTTCACTAAATATGCAAATTAGAAATTTGCTGACGTAAAAATGTTTAACGACTTTCGATAATACTATACGGTATCATATAATCTTCAATATACATATTAAGTTTCATCAACTTTGGTGCATAAATTCAGATCAATATCCCTAATTAGGGAAATTCATTGAATATGCAAATTCAAAACTGGGCAAAGTAAAAATGCTTAATGACATTGAATATTGTTGTGTCATAGTATCTTTAATGTTAGTAGCAAGTTTCGTCAACTTTGGTCAAGTCAATTCAGATAAATATCCCTAATTAGGAAACTTCATTAATTATGCACAGTAGGAATTATATTTAATGTCATCCCTTAATACCTTTCACAGCTGATATATGTTCATGTGATCAACATCTGTAGCAAATCTCATCAACTTGTGTGCAGTTGTTCTCAATGTATATCCGTTTTTTCTAAAATCATTAATTATGCAAATGAGCAGAAAGTATGCACGTCACACCCTCCAAAAACTAATCAGTTCTTGCCATTTGCTAACTGAATCTGTACAAGATTTGATTCTGATCTGATCAGCCAATTTTGAGATATCGGACCAACAGACAGACAGACAGACTCACGGACAATGACACAGACAGACAGACAGACATCGCTGCGACATAAGCCCATGTGTGTGAATACGTGAGCTAACAAGTCATCGTTGATGACACAGTCCCCACTTGTTAATGGGTACTTTGATTACAAGTCCTCAGAGAGGATAGAGTCCTCTTCATTAATTTGGTCTGGGATAAAAATACTTTGATACAGATGGCACTCAATGACCAAGAATGAGTTCCATGGTGATGAAAACATAAAACCAATATAGGCCACCATCCTAAAGGTCATTAAATGAGTCAACTAGGAATTAATCAACAGGATGTTGCAAAACATTTTTGCATCCTATCATAACACTGATAGATTATCACCGTACCATATTTTATAAAGTTTGATGCAATGTATCTGGACATTCACCCTAAAAACAAAAGCTTATCATGTAAATGCAAATTAGCAATTAATTTAATTTATTGGATCGTATCACAAAACAAATTGACATGCATATGTATGACATAGGTCAATGTCCTTGTATCAACTTTGAAAAATACCGTCAATGACGCTGTACCTTCTCTAATGTGTGGCCAGGTCAGGTAATTGGTTGTTGGCATGGAGTTGTTGGTCAATAGTTGATGATGTACGGGCATGAGGTGAGATATGGACCCGAAGAACCCAAAAGATGATTAAATACATCAATCAAAAAAAATTCTAAGCTACAGTATAAACTGCCTAAAGATAGTTCAATGTGGAAAAAAAGTTAAATAATTCAGAAATAAGAATTAACAGTCCAAAATAGTAATGACACACTTCCCTACTGACCTGAGTGCATGTGAAATACACAACCTGGCATCTGTAAATTAAATGTACTTTTTATGGATTTTCCAAAGAGTCCTGTGGAAATGATGAAAAACGCTTATCTGGTCTTGTGTTTGTAAAACCTCATGGCTGATAATTGTCATAGTATTCAAAAAAAAATTGAAAGTGAAGAAATTACTTTTTTAATAGGCATATTTTCCTTGAAATACATGACCGTGTAAAGAATATATGCTAAAAGTGTTTAAGAGTAAATTTCTTTTTAAAAAATAATTTAATCTGTGACCAAAGGATTTTTATTCTTTGAGTTTACAAATTCAAACATTGCAATTTGTTCAATCATCTTGTGCAGAGCAAAATCGTTAAAATGAATGAAAAATAAAAAAAATTGGCAGAATTACAGTCTTTGTGATGTAAAATTATGGGTTGACATCACGATAATTGTTAATCTGTTCGAAGTACTACTATACTATAATTTAAAGAAGAACAGTTCATGCAGAAACGGTAACATATATTGTCAGCAATGTAGTGTTAATTTTGACTTTACATCAAAATATGCCTTTGCTGGATACCAAATATGTAGGGCGAAATATTAAAATCAGCCATATTCAGCAAAATCAACACAACAGCATTGATACTTTTCTAATTTGATTTGATTTGCTTATGTTATCCTTGTATGCCAGTCAGTACAATATGGAACTTGAACACAACACAGTGAATATGTATGCTGTAAATGAAATGGTGTGGCTGCATCCACATGCAGCAATAGGAGTGCCTTTGTCTCTCACCCCTCATTTCCAACCTGTCCCATCCCTGAAAAAATAGTTTGGTCTTATATTTATAATGCTAATAATTTCTGTATTTCACTGTGGGCAAAATGGCCTCTATATTGTTCACTCAACATGTGACAATTTTTTGCCGCACATACGCTGAATGAGCGTAAAGAGACCCAAATCAAGCTTCCGCATAATGTTGAAAACTTCGCCGAATTTCCTAGCCGCACAGCCAAATATTCAGGAAAGAGATGCAGATTCCATTTCCTCATATGTTCCTCTATCCATTATGATATTTCGGCAATAATGTCATGAAGGAATTCTTAAAATACCGAAGCGAAAATACTCTATGCAAAACTAGGCGAAAACACGACCAACAGCACAAACGATCGTAAACTCATCATTTCATAAAAATAAGAGGGAAATTTAAAAAACTAAAACCATAGAATTTCAGTTAACCTTCATGAGATGCTTAATCTCAAATATTGTGAGAAATAACAGCGAAATGAAAAATTTTAACCAACGGGTTTTTTCAGATGTATTTTTCATTTTACGATGTGCCGAATAATCTCCATTCCCATAGAAAACAATGGCGTTTATGCGCGTCCGATCGACCGAACACATTGCAAACTTCTCGCCGGTTCAAATTTTTCAATTCTGAACCAATGATAATGAAAATTGGCACGGTGATCCTTTGACTAATAAGCAAAAATCATATCGTTTTAGATTTTTGAATTTCTTCGTAAAATTTGTTTTATTGCCATTCTATTTATTCTGATCACTGAAATATACTGTTGCCGTCAACAAAATGGCGATCTGACGGCGTGTACATGTGCAGAACAAGGGTCTGAAATTGACGCAAATTAATCAGCAAGTGTCTCCTAAATTGTACAGATCAAATACCTGTCAGGTTGTTGTCTTTTATACAAAATTTGGGTGAATATAAACCATGAATATCCCAGTAAATTGGTAAAAATAACACGAAACGGAAGCGAACTGGTGTAGTAGAGTCTCCACTGTGAACGTGTAGTGAACGTTATCGATCGATATTCTTTTGTTGCGAATTGTTACAATGTTGTGTTGCATACCCGCGGATCGCATGGCGCCAAACTTGTCCAAAGAGCGCCAAAATATGCTGAGACATAAAAGTATCACCAAAACTAAACAAATTGTCTTCGATTCAATTTGAGTGGAAGAAAACAACCGATACGTTGATTTTATGGTACATAAGTCAATTTATACGGGCTGTCATGGAAAAATTCATGGCGTAACCTGAAAATACGAGCGACAGGCGAGCAGATTTCAATCGATATTTTATTGAAATGGAATTGATACAATGTTCGCTGTCGTCACTAGCAACCTGCCCAAAGCGTTGTCCGGCGGGGGCTCTGCACTGAACAATTTAGGGCCCTTTATGCCCGTAGTGTTTGTTAAAATGTACGCATCTCAAAAACTTTTGATCGTAAACATTTTCATCGTTTTTTATAGCTGACCAGTCTGTTAACCTGTTTATTTTGAATATTTGCGCATTTTTCCTCAGTATTTGACATTTTCAGAATACCTTCTTATTCAATTTGTCATTTTCTAAAAGTTAAAATGCTCCTTTATGTGGTCAAGCTTTCCACAAGCATCAAATATGGTACTTCATATAGGAAGGTCTACCTCTAGAGGGCGAGCATCATGAACAGTGTTTGTTAGTTATTTCCTCCACATAAACTTCTGATTGTACTGTAAACATTGAACATGGCCGACGTCCGATTTTCCTGTCTAAAACTTTCACTCATTTTCGTTCATATGACTCTGAAACTCAAGGAAACGATTGGGAAGAAAGAGTTATCTTGAAATATTGAGGTACTCGCCGATATTTTGCAAAATTAAATGAGAAAAATGCAAGGAAAATGCCGACAGGCTTACACAATGACCATTTTCAGACTCAGAGGCATACGATCATCTGCAGGTTATGCAACAGGCCCATATCACGTGAGGCCATTAGGGGATATCCACGCAACTCCGTACCAAAACCTAACGCACACAGAGTGAGCAAACACAAAGTGAGTACCCCTAACGTCAGCTCAGTAGTCTGTAATAGATCGTAGTCAACTAAGAACCTTTGAGAAAGGCTTACATGTAACACTGAGGCTATGCCGCTAAGTCCCTTTTGATTTTTGTCACAGCTCAAAATCGTTCTCCTACACCTCAACCTGAACCATGAACACCCCCACCAGTTTATGATATGACCCATCACAATGGCATGACATCAACGGATCTTGACAGACGGAAGTATTGACAGACGGACATAGAAGTTGACACCAGCATACTGGTTTTCAACTCTAATACCTTCTCTGTCTGTAAATAGACACGAGAAGGTAATAAAATCGGTTGAGATATGCCTGAGTTATGGCTCTGTACATGAAAAAATCATAACAAAATAGCCGCACAGCAGCCATATTGGACCGTATCACAAAACAAATTGACTTGCATATCTATGACATTGGTAAATGTCCTTGTACTAACTTTGAATAAAATCGGTTGAAACATGTCTGAGTTATGGCTCTGTACCATGAAAAAATCGTAACAAAATGGCCGCACAGCAGCCATATTGGATCGTATCACAAAAAAAATAGTGACAACATCACTGTTCGCTCCCATATAGTTATCAAAACAAGTCAACAATTGTATGAAACATGGACATACATATACAGACAGACTGACATACACAGACTGGCACAGAGTGATGACATTGACCCCAAGTGTGCCTTGGCCCATGGAGAGTGATAAAGATATAACAAACAGCTGAATGTAATGATAAAATAGTTAAGTATAGGCCTATACAGGCACTGAAGGTGAATGTGTTACAGCAATTTGAATAGTTTCTTTTCCTTTTCTACTTCTGTGATAATATTTAAGACAATCAATCTGCAAGGCAGTTTATGTATTGACAAATATGTTATCTTTTACAAGCACACAGTAAACTGTTCTTGATTTTTCATTTACAATATTTGACATAGACTGAAATACATGACATGCAACCAATGCTTACACTTTTTTTTTTTTAACGTTTTTATTGGAGTTATCAAAAATTTTCAAATACATGTCTCATTAAATCTGAGAAAAAAAAAGACATTACAGAAATCAATAAAGTAGTGATCATACATCATTATTGTGTATGTCTGTTGTGCTAGGGTCATGGTGGATATTAGTACTGTAAATTCTCCACTTTTTATTATGGGCAAAAAATTTATCTTTTCTCACTTTGCCTATACACCAGATACATGGAGAAATTTCAACATACAATCATCAACTCAGAAACCCTACAGGAAAAAGTAAACATTGTTTTCTTCCAGAACAGCTGGTACATCCACATCTGGAACAACTTACAAACTTAACCAATTACACAAGGATGATGACACAAGAGATAAAGTTAAACTGTGATGAACTTGACTATTCCTTCCAAATCCTTACCTAACTTGACATCTTAAACTAAAATACACTGCATGGTTAATTGTGCACAAAAATACATCGGGGTGGACCATTTGATAAGGGATGGCGTCTGGAAGATCGATGAGACCTGTACATTATCTTTTTTATCTGATCCATTGTACATTCTTTTTTCCCCACTCTCTCACCTTTTCTTTTTGTCAAACCTTCTCTGGCTGAAATTTTTTTTTATTGGCATTTGTTAGGAATTTTTTCAAAATCTGCCAGGATTTTTTTGCCGCATTTCAACACCAAATACAGTTTACCATATCAAATGCTTACTAAATCACCACATTATATACTCTTAGTTCAAGTAGGTATAAAATTACCAAAAAAAAATCTTAAAAATACAAAATGAAAGATATCCCAGTAAAACTGAAAGTTTCGCAAAGTTGCCCCAAAAATTCAAAATTCCGGATTTCAACTTAATTTCAATATATCTTATTAACAAAAAACGTAAGGACCGGTTTACTAAATATCAAACCAATCAGACAGGTAAATTTTGAGAAACAAATTTTTTGACCAAAAATGAGAAAAATTGCCCCCAAAATACAAAATTGCAGATTTCATCCTAATTTTAAATATATCTAATCAACATAAACCCTAGGAACCTGTACACTAGATATCAAAGCTACCAGATCAGAAGTTTTTGGAGAAAAATTTTTTGACCAAAAAAAAGGCAAAAATTGCCCCAAAAATAAAAAAAATTGCCAGTTTCAACATACCTTCAATACATTATATTGAGATTAATCTTAGATACCTGTATACCAAATACATGTATCAAAGCTATCAAATCAGCAGTTTTTGGATTAAAAAAATTTTTATCAAAAATTGGGAAAATTGCCCAAAATTACAAATATGACAATATCAATACAATTTGTACAAGCATGACTGAAGTCATTCTGAGGAACATGAATATTAAGTTTCATAGCATTCAGACGAGCGATTTCAGAAAACAAGATTTTTTGACTAAAAACGGAAAAAATACCCTAAAAATACAAACATGCAAATTTCATCCCAATTTTCGCACACATAATTTAGAATACCTAAAGAAATCTGCATACCAAGTTTCAACCAAATCTGACCAATGCTTACTGAGTTTTAGCCATTTGTAGGATTTTTCCTTTTTTCCCCCTCATTTGCATATTTTTGGCACTAACATGTTCATTTGAACAAATTCACATCTCCACCCCTAGGTGCACCTGTACACCAAATACTAGGACAGTAGGTGCTACGGTTTAGGAGTTTTTGATTCGGACGGACTAACAGACATACATACATACTTACATACATACACACAGACGCCATTTTTCCACCTCATACGAATACCTCCCATTTGCATATATACATATGCATATATGGGAGCGTAAAAATTGACGTGCATATCTATGACATAGGTAAATGTCCTCGTACCAACTTTGAATAAAATCAGTTGAAACGTGTCTGAGTTATGGCTCTGTACATGAAAAAAACGCAATAATATGGCCGCCTGACGGCCATATCGGATCGTATCACAAAACAAATCAACGTGCATATGTATGACATAAGTCAATGTCCTTGTACTGACTTTGAATAAAATCGGTTGAGATATGCCTGAGTTATGGCTTTGTACATGAAAAAATCATAACAAAATGGCTGCACGGCAGCCATATTGGATCATATCACAAAACAAATTGACGTGCATATGTATCATTAGGGGAATGCTCCATTAACTTAGAAGTACCAAACTAACCCGAGGTGGTTATCAGAGGATTAATCTACATGTCAACATATGCGAACAGATTATCTTTTAGTGTAAACAAAACATTAGCACTGCCGGAGCTACTTTTAGCATGGCCCACGCGGTCGCACTCAGGATTCCCAACCAGCGTTAAAAGTGCCGTCCAGCACTTGCTGTTACTTTGAGGTCATCATTTAGTTCATAAAATTGCATGAAGAGTTTACAAAAACAATGGTACTATAGAATCCCTTTCAATAAAATGCTGTTTAAACAATACCAGCAGTTAGTTAACTACGCTGATTTTGGATACGAAAAGCTATTTAAGCTGGTTGAGGGTACGTTCTCAAAGATCATTGCCCTTTGAACTAAAGTTTTCCTGTCCCACAATATCTCTGTATGATCGAAAGGAGACAAACTGAAGATTTTTTGCTTTCTATGAATGTTTATATCCCTATAAAAAAAAGTACGGTAGCGAAAATCAGCACAACAAAACAGGACTTTTACTAAAACGTACTCTTTCAATTTCAGTTCAGACTCAATGAGCATCATTGCGGAAAGGTGCATGCAATGCAATGAAAGTCACGAGCAAACTTTGGTGTCAACGGATCCAGTCTTTGAATTATCAATGAACACTCACTTATTTTTCTGGTCAAAAAGCCAAAGGCTACTTGTCCATCGCAACAAGCCTCTCTGCTTGCAGCATGTTCATTTTTAGCCGGATGCCGGCCAAATTGACCAGCTACTTCTGTATTTTGGCTGGCTACTTTTCAGCAATGTTTCACTCTCTAGCCCCAAAGGCTACTTGTCCATCGCAACAAGCCTCTCTGCTTGCAGCATGTTCATTTTTAGCCGAATGCTGGCCAAATTGACCAGCTACTTCTGTATTTTGGCTGGCTACTTTTCAGCAATGTTTCGCTCTCTAGCCCCGAAATTCTGGTTTCGATAATAATATTTTGATATTTTTGTTGTCTTGCAAGCCGGAGATAACACTTCAGAAGTGCCGATGTGGCTATATGTAGTCTAGCAATTTACAAGGTGAACTTGTTGCTATCTAGTATCAGCCTGTAATACCGCGATCTGCGAACGTGTACTGTACTGGGAATCTCTCTCGAGGTCAACCTTGCTTTCCCGACAACAGCCCAAATTATTCCGACGTTCACATCGTTGAGTGCACGGCAGCAGGGCCGCCGACCTGATTAAATATTCATTAAACCACTGACCCCTTTCTCGGAAAGTTTGCATAAATTACTGGAACTCTCTATTGTTAGGGTGGATGATGTCATTATTTTAGTCCTTATATGGTATTAAACTGGATTTAAAGGGTAAAAGAAAAACTTTATGGCTTGCTGAGTTCAGCAATGCGTACCTAAGCTGGACAGAATGCATCACTGTCGGGTATCCTGGGTTTCCTCTTGGTCAGCAGGTTATGTTCTCAACAAGTCATTGACAATGACATAGTCCCCACTAGTAATAGGAGTATTAGTCTTGATGGGGCAAGAAAATGTGGTCATTAAGAAGTATCACTGGAGTGTATATGTTGAGCTCTATGGGCACATAGGTCTATGAAGTTGTTCCCAATTTGAAACACATGAGGCATGTCTAAGTTATGGTTCTAAATCAGGATAAAAGATCAGACCTGTAGCTGTATTGGCCAGCCAAGAAATACATATACGCATGATAAATGAGGTACAAGATGTGACATCTTAAGGTGAAATATCCTATCAAAATTGGAGGGTATAGAACTTGTGGTTACTGAGTTATGCATATATATATATATATATATATATATATATATATATATATATGTGTATAATCAAGGTCAAAGGTCATTGAGGTCACGTGACATTTTGAAAAAAAAATTGTATTGCTAATTAATCCCTATATGCCAAAAATCAGACCTCTAGCTCTATTCGCTTGCCCAGAATTTGATGAGGTGAAGCGTGTGTTGTCATAAGGTCTCCCATCCTACTAAATATAAAGGACATAGCACTTGTGGCTACTCATTTATTGACATAAACATATATTTTAGGTAAAAGGTCATCAAAGTCACATGACATTTTGTCAAAAAATTTCTATCCTATAGTTATCCCTATATACCAAAAATCAGACATCCAGCACTATTGGCTTGCTCAGAATTAGATATGCACATAATAAATGAGGTACAGTATGTTGCGTTATAAGGTGTCCCATCATACCATACATATAGGGTGTAGCACTTGTGGTCACTGAGTTATGGACAAATATGTATATTTGAGGTAAAAGGTCACCAAGGTCACGTGACATTTTGAAAAAAAAAATTGTATTGCTAATTAATCCCTATATGCCAAAAATCAGACCTCTAGCTCTATTCGCTTGCCCAGAATTAGATGTGTGCATAATTAATGAGGTGAAGCGTGTGTTGTCATAAGGTCTCCCATCCTACTAAATATAAAGGACATAGCACTTGTGGCTACTCATTTATTGACATAAACATATATTTTAGGTAAAAGGTCATCAAAGTCACATGACATTTTGTCAAAAAATTTCTATCCTATAGTTATCCCTATATACCAAAAATCAGACATCCAGCACTATTGGCTTGCTCAGAATTAGATATGCACATAATAAATGAGGTACAGTATGTTGCGTTATAAGGTGTCCCATCATACCATACATATAGGGTGTAGCACTGGTGGCTACTGAGTTATGGAAAGATATGTATATTTGAGGTCAAAGGTCACTGAGGTCACGTGACATTTTGTCAAAATTTTCTATTGCTAAGTTATCCCTATATACCAAAAATCAGACTTCCAGCTCTATTGGCTCACTCAAAATTAGATATGCACACAATTAATGAGGTACAATATGTTGCGCCATAAGGTGTCCCATCATACCATATATGAAGGGTGTAGCACTTGTGGTTACTGAGTTATGGACAAATATGTATATTTGAGGTCAAAGGTCACCAAGGTCACGTGACATTTTGTCAAAATATCTGAGATATCTGCGTTAACGGATGGACTCACGGATGGATGAACGGACGGATATGACCCAATCTATAAGCCCCCTTGGACTTCATCCGTGGGGACTAAAAACTGTATCACTGCATCCTTTTTTGCAATTTATGAATACGATGAGAAACTAAATTTTTATTTTTCTTGGCCTAATACATGGGAGATTATGGAGAACTGACTTATACATGGGAGTCTATGGAGATGTAAACTAAAAAGTCCTCTAACAAGGCCAAATTTGATCGCATTGTGAAACAAATCGACATGCATCTGTATGGGGTAGGATACTATCCTTGTGCAAAGTTTGAAAGAAATTGACCAGGGCATGTCTGAGATATCTGCGTGATTTGACGGATAGACGCACGCACGCACACACGCACGGACATGACCAAACCTATAAGTCCCCCTGGACGGTGTCCGTGGGGACTGAAAATGAGAATGGTGTGCAAAAAAATTCTCATTTTGAGAAAAATTTTCTCATACAATAATTACCATGGACTTTTTTCCTCAATGATTAGGCTATCCCAGTAAATTTCACTGTATTTCTTGAATTGATAATAATTGACACAGTTAATTGAAGCAAATAATACTAGTACGTTCATAAATTTGAACTTGTGAAGTCAGATGTCTTTATTTCCAGTGATAATACTGAAATGTAAGACAGTGAAAGTAACAATGTAGACCTGCATTTTTCAATATTTTGTTCTGTGCAGCAATTTTGTCCAGTCATATTCCCTGAATGACAATAAAATACCAGGTATTAAGGCAAAAAAAATTAAGTTTTCTTTCTCATCCTCGGTTGCTTAAAAAAATGATGCAGTGACATGCTTTTTGACATGCTTTTTGATATCCTATTCAGGGGTTTTTTAAGCTTTGATATTTATGTAAATTGATTCGTACACGTTGACCTTTGTTGCACCGTAGTACATAGTGCTATTCTGCAGGGTGGACAGACCATGGATAATAGAAGCGAGACTGTCAATGATTGTACAAGTTACACATCGAATAGACGATAATTCATATAAAACAAGTCATCATAGATGACACAGTCCCGCTGGATTAAGGTATTTGAATTGTATCTGAATTATTTAATCTTACTGTTAAAACGGTTCACAGAGAACTTAGTGAAAGATATAGAGTTTCATGGATTAATTACTTACATAATGATGTGAGGACTCAATAGTGCTGATAAAAATTAAAACTGAGAATGTATAGTCAATTTAACTTTCTTTTCTTGTGAAAGGTATTTGATGGATATTGAGAATGTAAACTGCAGGAAATCGATTACACAACTCTGTATTTCTGATCTCATTATAAGAACTTTGAGAGAAATTCCTGTACACAATGAGTTTTGGGGTCAAGAAGCCTCTTAAGGTACATTTTATTCACTACAGATTCAGACTTTAAAATTAGAGGAATTTTTGGAGGTCTTGTTTCAGTTTCCATGATACATTTTGTTGCATCACCTTTTAAATCAGAATCTCTATTGATGCCACCAGGTATAAAGGATGCATAAATTATAAATTCTGTACACAAATTATGATCATCACGAGGTAAACTGTCCAGGACATGACGAGCAAGTGATATAATTTCAAAGGGCATGCTTCAAGAGGTTTGTCTGTTAATGTGCAAACTAGATGGTGTAAATGGTTACAAAGCCCAATCACAGAATCAACAATAACAAGGACTGCATGTCCATTGTACTGGAGGTACCCTTCATTATTTCTAATATGAGAATCAAACAGATAATAAAAAGAGCATTATGGTTAAATAATGCCATACCATATTCTTTGATAATAAGAATTGCTTGTGAAGAAGTTTGAAAAGCAGTATGAGGAGCAGATTCTAATGAATAGATAACATTATCAATCATACAAAAATTACCCCCAAAATAATCAAACATGGACACGGTGGGACTATAAGTAAAATGGTACAGTCCAAATGAAAAACTTCTTGTTTTCACATCCATTGCCCGTAAGTATGCACATGAATCTTCATTATGCCTTGTGGATACAATTTGTCATACAATGACTTTCCAAGATAAAGAATTTAATCAATAACTGATGTACTGTCCCAAAAATGTATATTCAAAATTTTTAAATATGCCAGAGCTATAAGGCTATTTGCCAGGCATGTACTGGTACTACCCGGTAGCTGCACTGAGTATGTGAACCCTGGTGCGGGTTACCTGTAATATTTTTTTTGAATGTCTTCCCTTGGAAGTACTAGAGCAGTCTCAGGCCCTGGATTTGTTTCAATATCGCCTCCCAAAACCAGTAGCAACTTCATATATTGATCACATAAACTAATTTGGCTTATTAATGTTATAGAAAAATACTGTTGCTTTGACATTTTTAAATTTACAGTGAACACAATGAAAACAGCCAATTGATATTCTGTACTGCTGCAGAGAAAGACTCACGACTTTGAGAAGTTTGGTCTTGTATCAAAGAATTTTCAAGTTTTTGAAGGAAAATAGATATTTTGTTATAAAAATAACAGCCCTAACTGTGTATTATACTTCATGACAGTTATTAAGTAGGCAGTTTATCCGTATATCTTTTTGTATCTTTGACTTTGTTGGTGAAATAAGTAACTTGTGCTTGGCAAGTGACAAGTTATATAACTCCTTGTTTTTTACTCATACACCTTACTGATGACTCCTTTATCATTATGTGTTACTTTTTAGCTCTGTTTATGCTTTGTTTTAAACTTCTTGATTTTGGCATTATCTGGCCAGTGACTGGCTTGGCGTGCTTGCTAAGTCTCACTCTTATCCCTTATGAAGGGAGGAACTAACGCTTGAGTTGTGTTTTTGTAGTGGTGTCTGTGCTGTAGAATGTGTGGTATATGTTTGTATGCATGTGAAGCCAGACTGGTTACCAATCACAGAAAGTTACAACTGCAAAAAATAAAAATAAAAGCATATTAAAAATGGCCACTATTTGAAAATTCATTTTATCTGCAAATCACACAGTGTGTTGCCATTTTAAGTAATGAGCTAAAATAACTACTGACAATTCTTGAACCAGACTGGGGAAAAGAAGGGTTTATGTATTATTGAATTTTACATAGAAAAACCTACAAATTGTTCAGAAGACATCGCAGAGAATTTCCAACACAAAAAGGACAAACGTATGTGATATAATAGAGAGACACTGTGTCACTGACATTTGTTGCTGATAAGGAATAATATTATATAGGGCTCAGCCCTTGGTGTCGCGCCAGGGGTTAAGATTGGCAGTGTTATTTGTATTGATTCATGATAAACTGTAATTGTTACTTCATAAACGTTTATATGACAACTATGCCCAGTTTCCCTCTGATGAAAGCAGTTCACGTACTTACACGACGTCAAACCCTGCAGCAGGGCAGGTATAGATTTTCTGTAGCATGTAAAAATTTTGGACAAAAATTGGCAATTTTTACAATGATAACAGCCTATTGCGTTAAACAAGGGACGTATTATGCAATAATTATCATTGCAATGGTAACCACACTGCCCACCTTCCACTTGCAAGCTGAAAACTATAGCGTTCCGTCTAAACAGCTAAAAACTTGCAATTTTTGAATCTAATTATTGACACAGGGGGCGCTCTTCTATAATTCAATCCCAGCATTCTTTGCGTATGCCCCCGTTCATATGCACGACAGTTTTCTCCGTTTATCTATATCAACGATACTTTGTATCAGCGACAAGGTGTTTAATAACATTTACTGGCTAATAAAAGAGGTATATTTTATAAAAGGCATGTTATATCATAGTAATTTGTTTCGTATTTGTTTATTTACGAGTACTCAAAAAAAAAACATGGCGGCGCCCATGAAAGAAGGGTACACTTCTGGTTACTCGCATAGTATATTATGAATAAGCGCATGCGTAGTCAGTAAGCCGCTGGCGCAACTATAAATATTGCCATGTGTATCAAATATGTCATGTAATTTTAGCATGTCAGCGTGGAAATGGGAAACTGCCATGCCGGAAATCAGACTCGGTTAAATTTCCCATACAGATCGATAGGTAAAATCTTGCAATGTGAACACAAAAATGAATGGCTTTTTCAGAAACTTGCAGCTCTTCGAAAATTACAAGATTGCCGATGAAATTTTGTCTAATGAATTTTGTCTAGTCTAGTAACTCCATCTGGTTTGAACTAGCTCATCGCAATCTGATCCCAAGCTGTATTCATACTCGTACGGCCTCAGAAATGCAATCCTCTTATGAAAACGAAGACGGACAGCACAAAATACCGAATGGAAAAGAATTGAAAACTACGAACAATACATTTTTTTTCCCATGTCAGTCATTCTGAAATCGTAAGTTCGTACAGGTCGCTATATACTGCAGACAGGATCGGTATTTTCATGATCAGTTTGTTATCAGAAGGAACTCTGTACACTGTCATGGCGATCACTTGCTAGCTAGTCTACAGAATAAAAATGAATGAATCACAGCATCCGGTAGATACGTCAAATGTACGCGGACCAATCACAGGATCCAATAGATTAAACAGTGTTCTAGCCAGGAATTTTTGCCAGAGTGGCGTCTAATTACCATAATAATTAGCATAATAATTTACATAAGTTAACCTATGACATTCAATAGGTTAAAAGATTACTGTCGACAAAATGCAGTGTTATGAGAAATGTAACATGCATAGCCTTTCACACATCCATAGACTAAAGATCAGTGCTATTAATCTTGTTAATAAAGAAGTTGCCTTTCTGTCAGAAAAATCAGATAAAAGGTACCCACCACCAGAACCAATGCTGGTAAGATTATTCAGGGATTGTTATCAGAATGAATGAGGACTGCAAACTACTTAAAAACAATCGTCTTTATTTTTTCGTTGGAAAATGGATTCTCGAACTATGGAACAAAGACAAGTAATACCTTTTTCTCAACTTGCTGACCCTCCGTTTCAAGTGATTATAGTTTTAACAAATAAACATATTGAAACATTTAAGGAAATCAGTCTTCCACTTGACTGTTTATGATCACAGGCGAATGAACTTTCTGATCTCCAAAGTCTGAGCATGGACGTTCAGTTGACAAAACGCATGTATCCTGGTCATGTATCCCATTGTCAGCCAATTTGTAAACAGCTGGAAAGAGTAATGTAAAGGGCTTAATGTAAAGCTAAAACCCTCTTCACACAATTCTGGTACCTGTGCCAAAGAGCTAGCACCGAGCAAGAGAGTTGAATTACGGTACCAGTGAACTCACTCCCTATTGCAAACGTTCGTACGGAGCTGTGCATAACTTTCTAACATGCAAACAACATTCCTGCCCGAGGCATGGTTATTCAGGAAAGTCTACCGCGATTTCACAGTTTTCAAGCATTAGCAGTTCAAACAACACCGTCTCCTACCTAGTCTAGTTTAAGCTTAACTTCCAGTGCTAACATGTTTTCCCGGATCGCACTGCTATCGATAGCCGCGACGGCAGCAAGCTTGAAACAACCGCCATTTTTGACATCTCTGTACGGCTTATAGAGAGAGTACCTTTGTCCAATAGAAAGGTGGATTTCATAGTGAAAGTAGACTCAGCAACGAAACCTTAGCATTATGAGCGTATAGAAAGGTGGATTTCATAGCGAAAGTAGACTCAGCAACGAAACCTTAGCATTATGAGCGTAGACATTGTCAAATAGTTATGTATAGTACAAGATCGCTGATTGGCAAAGACTGGAAGATTCCATTTTTTGCTGATCACTGCGTCTCACGTGTCTAGATGCAGCACGCATTAAGATGCCTCTTTGTGCTTGTTACTGAGGCGGGGACCAGCCAAATTCCATGAGGTACTGCTATACGGTCAAAGAGGTATGTAAGAGTGCCTTCAACAGCATACTCCGAGTTCCAAAACCGAGTCGGACTTACAAGTCCGAGTACTCAGACTTGCATACTCCGAGTAAAACTGCTTACTCGGACTTGTATACTCCGAGTACATGGCCTACTCGGACTTGTATACTCAGAGTACATCATACATGACCTACTCGGAGTTGAATACGCCGAGTTACACTTGCTTATAGAAAAACAATGCTGGGAAAACAAGGAAATATTCGATCTTGTGATAAAAATTTGCAAACAGCGTATACACGGCAGTGCATTTCCAGTCGCTCAGAGAAAAGAGTTGTTAACGCGATCTGTCTGACCTCTGATCCGATCTGTGTATCTTGTACAACACGCTCAAGTCATCGTCGAGTGTAGCTACCGTCACGCAAATTATGAGTTTGTCTTGTCTTTTCGTTTCATTACCGGATCAGATCCTGATTTGATACATGAATTGGTCACAAAAAAGTTTCAAGATCACCGCGATGCAGCGCGGCAAGTTATTAGAACACGGACGCCATAATTGAATGACCTGTCGACCTGTGACGTCATGGCCGTGGTTTGCTAGCGTGGCGAGGCCATGATAGACTTGCCCAAGCATTTTAGGCATATTTATGTCTTGATAAAATAATTAAACTAATAATTTTTCAAAATAAAATGAGCACAGTGCGCTCGTGTATGGTATGAACCAAGTGCGAGTGACCACTTGGTCGTAAATAATGACCTGACTTGACCTGTGATGTCATGCATTGATTTCGCTTATGGAACTGTGCGATACCAAACTGCAGCTGAGTAACTGGCTGGACTTGCCTGAAGTTTATTGGTTTTACTGTAAATGTTACGTCTAAGTCATCTTTCAAAAAACTTAGCCGCTGGCCGTGGCAGTAGCTTTCTTCTGAGGGTAAAATCACGGTCCCGGTCCCTCATTGTGGAGGGACCGTGGTTAAATATACATTGCGCAACAGATTACAAGACATCGTGAAAATGAATTTTTTTTTTTCAAAAGAGCAGATTTTCGACATATCGATCCGCGCTAGCCGTAAACTCTGTGAGTAATAAAATACTTTTTCGACAGATCATTTCTTGTCCGGCATGGCAAAATATGCATTTATAGGAACACGTATTACTCTGCGTATTCAAGTCCGAGTAGGCGATGAACTCGGAGTATACAAGTCCGAGTATAGCAGTTTTACTCGGAGTATGCAAGTCCGAGTACTCGGACTTGCAAGTCCGACTCGGTTTTGGAACTCGGAGTGTATAGTTTGAGATACTCCTACATACCTGGGTCAAAGCAAGACCCAGTGATAACTTTTGATCGATCATACACAAGCAGTTCATGCCGGTGTGATAATTTAGAGCGCGTTTCATGCCGGGGTTTCATGTCCGCTGTAGAAATTTTGTTGTCCACCAACAAATTGCGTCTATTAACACCTTCGAAATTCACTTCCTTTGAAACTGAACTACTTTAGACAAAAACGAGGTGTAACAGGACAATACACAAGACGTTGAATATCGATGTCGGTGAAAATGAAAAGATTTTACAAACATCAATACCGTGTCATCAGCATGGCGGCCCGCGCCCGACTGGTGTGGGGGCCTGTGGCAGGCACCGCCACGCTTGTATGCTGGGGAGAACACTGTAGAATCATGAGAATATGTTAGCCTTGATTAGGCCTAGACAATCGCATTCAAGGGCAGCAACCGGAACTCTGCACGCGAATCGCTCTGAGTGTAAGAAATTAAACTTCTTTGATACGATTAAAGTATGACAACAGAGAAATTCAATCCATGAATTCAACTGGAGATCGATAGCCTTTCAGACACTTTCTATATGTGAACTCACTGGCATTATTTAAGATTTACACAAACAGCGCAGTCGAGTCAGATATACATGTACATGCAGTATGCTTTGAAATGGCGCGACGGCAAAAGTGTTCAATGAGAGCACAAAAATGAATACTTTTTACATAAAACCCGCTGGACCATAAATTATTACAACCTGAATGATAAACTTCTGTGCATTTTACAAACGCCATCTTGTTTAGCGAGCTCATTGTGGTGCAATCGTTTTTAGAATGTTTACTTCATTAGGGGAAGGCTGCATTAACTTGCATGGTACCTGAAACCCGAGTTCTTGCCAGACCAACTCGGGTGACAAACAGAAGACTTTTAATCCCCAAGGTGTGAATGTTCCATTGTTATGTTTATCTAATCCAGCTGGTGCCATGTAGTACCATTGTAGGAAAGGCAGGTCTGTGAAATTGATCCTCTAGGGAAGTCCGGTATTCCTAAGTTAATGGAGGTTTCCCGTAATGTTCTGATGTCAAGTGCACAGACAAGACGCAGATAGCCTGGCAGACTGCATATGCTTCGAAACGTGTCAAGAATGTCGGCTTTGTTAAACATGTGTTCCCATAGACACCACAGAAACACGTTTTCTGTTGGATTGATATTTATTTAGCACGGCCTACTAGATTTTACTCGTGCAGTAAAGTACATGTTATTGAAATCTATTCCAAAAGCAGTCTGTCTCAAAAAATGGAATGGATTTCCCACACGCATTGTTGCCATTAATGCCTCCAAATTAAATAACAGAGTGATATGATTTATTTATACTATAGTCACAGGGGCTCAGAAGTGGCTATATAAGTCAATATTACAGCGTTTTTCTTTCTTTTTCAATGTTAAAAATAAACTAGCTGAAGAGCACAACACTTGTGTAGCTGTCTTTTGTGTAGCTTGTATTGGCATGTATAGTGCGCCCTCAATAGGGAGTGTGATCATATGTAAATGCGACCTTTAGTTCCGTGACCTCTAGCCATGCCTACTTCCTGTCCTCGCTATGCTTACTGTACTAATTTTAATTAGTACAGTAAACACACCGACGTCAGTAAACACAGCGACGTCTGTACGCATGGCCGGCCATATGGAGAGGGAAGTAGGCATGGCTAGAGGTCACGGAACTAAAGGTCGTATTTACATATGATCACACTCCCTATTGAGGGCGCACTATACATGCCAATACAAGCTACACAAAAGACAGCTACACAAGTGTTGTGCTCTTCAGCTAGTTTATTTTTAACATTGAACAAGCGACCTAGCGGCCGATATAGCTCCGCTGTGTTTATGTAGAGAATAACTATTTTTGACACATGTTGATGAAGAAGGAGGAAATCTTTGATAGCTCAATGCAGTGGCCAGAAAAAAGTGGCTAAAATAAGCTGCAAAAATACACAATTGAAGATTTCATCATACTTTGAATATATCACATCGGATCATCCCTAGGAACATGTCAACCAAAGCTATCTGATGAGTAGTGTTTTGAGAATAAAATTTTCTGACCAAAAATGGCAACAATTGCCCCCCAAAATAAAAATTGCAGATTTCATCATAATTTCAAAAGATCAAATTGAGTTCATCTATAGAAACCTGTATACCAAATTTCAAAGCTGTTAGACCAGTACTTTTTGAGAAACACATATTTTGACCAAAATGGGAAAAATTGCCACAAAATTCAAAATTGCAGATTTCATCATTATTTCAATAAATATCATGTAGTTCATCTATGGAAACCTGTATACCAAATTTCAAAGCTATCAGATGAGCAGTTGTTGAAATACACATTTTTTGACCTAAAATTGCAAAAATTGCCCCAAAAATACAAAATTACAGATTTCAGGAGAAATTAAATATATATTACTTAGCTCATCTGTAGGAACCTGTATACCAAATTTCAAAGCTATCAGACCAGTACTTTTTGAGAAACACGTTTTTTGACCAAAAATAGCCCCAAAATTACAAAATCGCAGATTTCATCATAATTTCTACAAATATCATTAAGGTGATCTGTAGGAACCTGTATACTAAATTGCAAAGCTATCAGATGAGTACTTTTGGAAATACACATTTTTTGACCAAAAATGGCAAAAATTGCCCCAAAAATACAAAATTGCAGATTTCATCATAATTTCAATACATATCATTTAGTTCATGTGTAGGAACCTCTATACCAAATTTCAAAGCTATCAGATGAGTAGTTTTGGCAATACACATTTTTTGACCAAAAATGGCAAAAATTGCCCAAAAATACAAAATTACAGATTTCATCAGAAATTCAATATATATTACTAAGTGCATCTATAGAAACCTGTATACCAAATTTCAAAACTATCAGACCAGTACTTTTTGAGAAATACATTTTTTGACCAAAAATGGCAAAAATTGCCTTAAAATGCAAATTTGCATATTTCTTCACAATTTGAACAAATCTTAAATAGATCATCCCTAGGGACATATGTACCAAATTTCAAAGCTATCTGACCGGTAGTTTTGAAGAAGAAGATTTTTAAAGATTTTTTTACCAAAAATGACAAAAATTGCCTTAAAAATACAAATATGCAAATTTCACCACGATTTGAAGAAATCTGACTGAAGTCACCATAAGTAAACTGCATATTAAATTTCAAAGCAATCGGACAAGCGGTTTGAGAAAAGAAGATTTTTTTACCAAAAACACCAAAAAATGCCCCAAAAATACAAATATGCAAATTTCACCACGATTTGAACAAACTTAAGTGAGGTCACCCCAAGTGAACCGCATATAAAATTTCAAAGCAATTGGACTTGCGGTTTCAGAGGAGAAGGCAATTGTTGACGGACGACGACGACGACGACGACGACGGACGACGGACGACGGACGACGACGGAAAATCAACCTATTTGATAAGCTCCGCGTCGCTGACAGCGGAGCTAAAAAGAAAGAAAAACGCTGTAATATTGACTTATATAGCCACTTCTGAGCCCCTGTGCTATAGTGAAGGAATATTAGTCAAATGAAAATATACCCACCTTTTTATCTGTCACGATTACGCAGTGTTAAAATGTCCTTCACGCATCCATTTATGTACATAATATAAAAGTGGGCACATGCCACGTGGGGTAAAGTAGGTCAGTGACACTTTTGTTAACAGTCGTTTTGTTGACAGCCGCCCCCGTAAATAATGGTACTGTCTATTAGTCGCTCCGATTAAAGATAGTCTAAACAGCCCCTATAAATAATGGTATAGTCCGAAAAATGATGTCATTGACTACTTTACACTGACTTCAGATTCGGATTGGGCTTTGAATACAAGACATCAAGAGTAATTTTGGATTCAGATTTAGAAAATATATCTGTGAATATCCAAAAAACGTGAATCTTTGGCCACCAAATAAAAATGTTTCGTGAAAATAAGTAGCGTGCATCAAGAGGCAATAGGGTACTATATTTCTGCTCAGTTATACAATGATCGCTTCAAAGACGGCTCTGGAATCGCTGATGACACGTGCACGGACGGACGGAACCTAACCTACTAGTCCTCGCTTTGCGGGACTAATAAAAAGACACAAATGTAAACCAATCAATAATAATGGTTTGATTTGCTGAACAAAAATGGGGATGTCAAAATAGACAAGTTGGGCCGAATAAAAAATAGTGACAACATCACTGTTCACTCCCATAGTTATCAAAACAAGTCAACAATTGTATGAAACATGGACATACATGTACTGACAGACTGACACACACAGACTGAGACTGGCACAGAGTGACGACATTGACCCCAAGTGTGCCTTGGCCCATGGAGAGTGATAAAGATATAACAAACAGCTGAAAGTAATGATAAAATAGTCAAGTATAGGCCTATACAGGCACTGAGAGTGAATATGTTACAGCAATTTGATTAGTTTCTTTTCCTTTTCTACTTCTGTGATAATCTTTAAGACAATCAATCTGCAAGGCAGTTTATGTATTGACAAATATGTTATCTTTTACAAGCACACAGCAAACTGTTCTTGATTTTTCATTTACAATATTTGACATAGACTGAAATACATAACATGCAACCAATGTTTACACTTTGCCCATACTCCAGATACATGGAGAAATTTCAACATACAATCATCAACTCATGTGACGTCTGCTGTGTGTCTACGTTTCAAATGCATAGTCCAATAAAAAAAAAAAGACGGCTTTCATGCCGAAAGTAGTCCCACAGGGGCTCAGAAGTGGCTATATAAGTCAATATTACAGCGTTTTTCTTTCTTTTTCAATGTTAAAAATAAACTAGCTGAGGAGCACAACACTTGTGTAGCTGTCTTTTGTGTAGCTTGTATTGGCATGTATAGTGCGCCCTCAATAGGGAGTGTGATCATATGTAAATGCGACCTTTAGTTCCGTGACCTCTAGCCATGCCTACTTCCTGTCCTCGCTATGCTTACTGCACAGGGGCTCAGAAGTGGCTATATAAGTCAATATTACAGTGTTTTTCTTTCTTTTTCAATGTTAAAAATAAACTAGCTGAAGAGCACAACACTTGTGTAGCTGTCTTTTTGGTAGCTTGTATTGGCATGTATAGTGCGCCCTCAATAGGGAGTGTGATCATATGTAAATGCGACCTTTAGTTCCTTGACCTCTAGCCATGCCTACTTCCTGTCCTCGCTATGCTTACTGTACTAATTTTAATTAGTACAGTAAACACACCGACGTCAGTAAACACAGCGACGTCTGTACGCATGGCCGGCCATATGGAGAGGGAAGTAGGCATGGCTAGAGGTCACGGAACTAAAGGTCGTATTTACATATGATCACACTCCCTATTGAGGGCGCACTATACATGCCAATACAAGCTACACAAAAGACAGCTACACAAGTGTTGTGCTCTTCAGCTAGTTTATTTTTAACATTGAAAAAGAAAGAAAAACGCTGTAATATTGACTTATATAGCCACTTCTGAGCCCCTGTGGTAGTCCCAACATAAAAACCTGTGCATTATGAGCGTAGACACTTAATTATGGTTGACACAGAGTCATCGATTGGTTGAAGATTTTTGACAATGTCATTTTAGTAGAGGGACTTAGTCGTGTTCTGTTGCCCGTAAAACCATGAAGTTTCCGGGCCAGGTTCGCGTTACAAACTCAGCAAAATGAAAGGTTTGGTGTAAAGCAATGTTTGCATTTCCCTTCGAACATTTTTTCATAGTGGTTAGCAGTCAAATATCATCGCAAAATGTACGAATACAAACTAGAATATTTTCATAAACATCAGTTTTTCTTCTGAAAACAGCGTTTCCATTAACGCAAAATCCTGCGTATTTTACGCAAAATTGTTCTGAAATACGCGAAAAAAATCATGACTGCGTAAACTAATACGCATTGAGAAATACCGCCACATGACACGGACGTACTTGGCCCGCACTACATTGCCTGAATGTGGTTCATTCAGGACAAAAATAGAACATCAATGCACCCGCTTGCAAGTGACATTTTATCATGATATTGCAACATTTTAGACTTTTATAGTGGACCGCAACTCTTTATGCGACATTGTATTTCATCATCACAAAGCATCATGTCAATCACTTCTGTACAGGCAATGGCACTACAGATACAAAATCTTCGAGAATCCATCGAGTCTACGTTGTTGGTAACACAATACAGTTAATGGTCATTACACCGCATGTTATTTGGAAAGTGTTTACGGGTGACCATTTAAACTCTGTAGGGTTGCATCTTGAGAGGTCCCGCTGGACTTTTATCAGTATCTGCTTTTTGTTGGCCCTTTGAAAACACTAATTTCATTGTCAGAAAGTATTTTCTTTGAACATGAAGTCATTAGGCTGCTCAACGATCATATACGAGACATGCATCATGTCACGGCATTGCAAGCGTTCAGCTACTATACCTTGAAGCCCCTCAGGTTATTGTTTTTTGTTAATAAAGCATGCGCATTAAAGGAAACCCCCCAGTTCGACAGAAAAGACTGCCCAACTCACTTCAGATACCGATTCCCACCGACACCTTACGTGTTGTTGATACATTTTACGCAAATAAAAACCAAGTTGCGTAAAATCATACGCAAGTTTTGAAATTGTAACGGAAACGCTGTGAAAATGCGAAAAAAAAGAGCGGCAGCGGAAACACAGGTATCGTAAACCGAAATGGCGCTGAGAGCAAGAGTATAGTCACATCGATTTTGTCACCTGATAGTACCGCATTGTCCACCATGAATTTGACCGGGGTCTTGAGTTTGAGGCCAGTTTGCCACACTTTATGAGCGTGGCAAACCAAGAAGACATTTTATTCGCCACTCAGCACTTTCTGTCGCATTTTGCGAATGTGGCGAGCGCTAGTGCGACCCCTGGATTGGATCGCAAAACAAATTGACATGCATATGTATAACATCAGGAGTAATCGTTGTATCAAGATTGAATGAAACCGCCCCAGGCATCTCTGAGGTATCTGCATGAATGCACGCATGCACACACGCACGCACAGACATGTCGAAACCCACCGTATAATTCCCCCGGATGGTGTCCGTGGCAACTAAAAAGGCAGCTTAACTTCAGTGAGTTCATTGTTTTGAATGAATGACAAATGGAAGCAACGGCAGCAACTGCTCCAGAAAACTGGCATAAATCATAGATCCTCGAGAAAAACAGGACAGGCAATTGCGGTAAAGATCACAGGCGACCCAATAGGTTCTGAGTTTTTCACACTGTTTTCTCTATCATTTTCTCTTCTTTCTTCATGCTCTGAATGATCGGAATAAATAAAATAAATGGTTTATATAACCTAACCTAGCCTCTGTGACTCTTTATTTATTTTACACTCCATTACAAGGACGTATATCTCTCATACACACATGCTGTAATTAATTAGTCAACACAACTAATTATGTTAATCCGTGGACTTATCAGAGGTTGGTCAACATCGGAAAGATTAGTAATCATTCCTATCTTTCGCGATGTTGACCAACCCGTAAAATCCCTGATAAGTCCACGGATTAACATAATTAGTTGTGTTGACTAATTAATTACAGCATGTGTGTATGAGAGATATACGTCCTTGTAATGGAGTGTAAAATAAATAAAGAGTCACAGAGGCTAGGTTAGGTTATATAGACCATTTATTTTATTTATTCCGATCATTCAGAGCATGAAGAAAGAAGAGAAAATGATAGAGAAAACAGTGTGAAAAACTCAGAACCTATTGGGTCGCCTGTGCTGATACCAGCACATATGTGCTCCCGTATGGTTATAGAACAGAACGCATTGTCTTCTGGAATTTGTGCATGCATTTCATCTACCCAGTCTTATACATAAAGATCTCTACTAACAAACTACACTGGTCTTTTTTTAATTAATTACTAGGCATAAATCATCTCCATTTTAATTTCCACATATGCACTAGCCTATGGCTATATACAGAATGCAGTGTCTGCTGGAAATAAGGAGTGTGCAATCCTTTTCACTTAGCCTGCCCTAGCTGCGTCTTTAGATCTATACTAACAAACTACACATGCAACACCAGCAGATTATGCATTCTGTTCTACAGCCATAAGCTAACGTATCCCAATTATGCAAAGAAATTAATTAAGAAATTGGAGAAGAGTAGTCTGTTAGTATAGATGTATACGTATAAGACTGGATGGGTGAAATGGATGCACACTCTTTCTTTCATTCCAACAGACCATGCATTCACTTCTATAGCCATTAGCCAGCATACACATGCTGAAGAATTTAGTTAAGAGTTACGGTATGTGTAGTCTGTTAGTATGGATATATATGCACAAGACAGGGCAGATGAAATACATGCACATTCTTTCTTTCGTTCCAGCAGACCGTGCATTCTGTTCTGAGTGTGCATACAGATGCTAATTACAATAAAGATAATTTATGAAAAGAAATTAAGTAATAGTTGAGGTATATGCAGTCTGTAAGTACATGTATTGATGTATGTGCAGTAGACAGGGCAGGTGAAATGGATGCACACTCTTTCTTTTGTTCCAGCAGACCATGCATTCTGTTCCATAGCCCTGAGCCAGCTTAGAGGTGCTCATTATTTATAGTAGAGATAATTTATGCAAAGAATTTAATTAAGAGTTAAGGTATGTGTTGTCTGTTAGTATGAATGTATATGCATAACACAGGGCAGATGAAATGCATGCACATTCTTTCTTTCCTTCCAGCAGACAGTGCATTCTGTTCTGAGCAAACATACAGATACTAATTACAAACATAGGGCCAAAGTCCCTGAAGCTACTATAGACATGGATACAAAATTAAAGGCAGGGGGAGCCTATAAATACCCCCTATCACCCTGGGCATTCATAATCCAATATGAGTGGCGTATGGTAACAGCGTCAACGAATGCTCCCGAAAATCTGGAGCTTTCAACAACCATGGTGTAAATTAAAGCAATGTTCCAACATATTACGTTTTGTGAATACTTGTTGCATCACCTCATTGGTGAAATTCTCTCATTTTTTCCATTTTAAGTTGATTTTTGATGCCAAAACTGCTTCGATGTTGTGTTCAAAGCGTCCACAGAACAATAGATGAAAGCATTCAAACAGCTGCCAATCACGAGGGGACGCGAAAAGGTGCAAACGATCAAACATTTGATGTGTACATCGGATCGATTACGATGTCAACAATGAATAAACGATTCTTACCACTGAGCAAAATACTTGACCAACGGTTACTGAACACGAGTCTCAGATGAGTTCAGACACAAACGGACTGCTTCATGGTTTCAAGCGGATTGCCTCCCCCTGTTTGTTTGTTGATCTGTGTACAATGGGTGATGTGTATGTTGACCTGCAGTACGATATTTTATGATAGAGATGTTTTTGTTTTTTTGTTTTTGTTTTTTTTTTTTTTTATTCAGTCTATCATCCAATAGGCATTAGCCCAATTACAGGATGAGGTAATAACCCACTAACCCCCAATGGAGCACTGAGGAGTAAAGTGCCTTGCTCAAGGGCACAACACCGTACTGGAGTCTCGAACTCACCGTCCTCCGACAGTGAGTCCGTTACTCTGGACCTACCGGGTCTTGAACCGGGTCTCGAACTCACCACACTCTGACAGTGAATCCGGTACCCTAACCACTGGGCCACGGTGCCTCCTCAGTTGGAAGTATATAGTGGCCTAGCCCTGCGTACGATGCCGTGTGTTCCCGGCGTTATACGGCCTCCCACCACGGCTCTGCTGATTGCCATGGACAAAACCGGCAACATGCGGATCCAATTTGGACGGAGCACGAACAACTACTTTTCATACTGTTTTCGGCCGAAATCAACTCGAGTCCGATCCAAATCCGCCTACCCATCACTCAACCGCTCACAGAGTGCGAAAAGAATGCTCTCGTGACGTCTAAAACCGTTGTTTGCTGGCGATGCATGGTCAATGGCCGAGGCACTGGACGCCCATTGGATACGTTCATGCCACGATTATGCAGGTGCCCATGAGCTGCATTATTTCCTGTTTGGTCGGGGCGATGAAACTAAATCGCGATTGACTCATCTCTGTCGGATTTGACCAAAAAGAGACACTTGAAATAGATTATAGCATCAAATGTTGACATTCAGACTGAAACATGATGAAAGGTCTGAAGATCGCCGTGATGTCGTTCTTCTCTACACGTTTTTCTGAGCTTGTTTATTTACTAAATTGCTCTAATATTATCTGACGTTTTTTTAATCAATTTTTCTTTCCCAACCGGGCACAACATTACCTTTTTTACTTTCATAGTAACCTAGGATTCATTTAATTCGCAGATTACATGTAATAGACTCTTATGTTCTTCCTCGATTGTCTAGATTTTGCTTTCCCGATATCGATATTGCGTTCGCATTCACATGTCTTGAACCTTACGTCATTCACTGAAATAGTTTTCGGACAAACTTAAGAAATTCGACAACTACTAACGAATAGTCGGCAAACTTTACAGAGACTAGCAATAATAATTATGGTCATTTTACCATCTTTAGCTAAGCGGATTCGCTTGGCGGAAGCAGTATATAACGATCTGAGTTCCCAGTTTTACCCTACCGTGTGAGTGTAGTATTCGAACGAGTGAGATCATAATCTTACGATGTTCCGAGTGGCCTGGATATTTTTTATAATACACAATAAATTGACCCTATCAAAATTACTCTGTTTTACATTGCTTGGATATTGATATTTTTTTCTATACTTTTTGACTTTTGATTTTTTGATTCTCCATTGGCGGCAGCACATGTACGGTTACAACCGTCATGTGATGACCGGAGTGCGATTGTAAAGTTGTCGGGAACAGTTGTTGTTCAGAAGAAAAATCATTTTGTATTTAGAGGCTGCAGTTCGGGATTGTTCATGATAAACAACCAATTATACACTTCCTACATCTTTGGAACGGGGATTGCGGTAATCTTTCATGTGATGAAAATTTTTTGAACGTGTTTGCAATGTGTTCCCACGATAAGTGTGAACTGATTCTTTGTCAGTAAAAATCGTCAGAAATGGTCCAGTAACCATGGTAAAATAGACACAGATGAAAAAATCATTGCGAGGAAGATAGTAAGAAATTCACATTGCAATATTTGCTGTCGTATTTCTAAGCAGGAATAACCCATTTTTACACGTTGTGTATAAGAACAGCAAGCAGGTCTTCGGCTGTCAATTGCTTCTATCATAATGATCTTGATCACAGCTATTTGGCGAGAAGACAGCGGGTACTTATAATCTCGCAAAATTATTGACATCATGTCTTTGTATTGACAATTTTCGATCGGAGGCAGTTCAAATCAACAGCCGTGGTATATTAGGAATCGTGTTTATCACTGGACACCGAACTACCTGCTATCAACAGTACGTTATGTACCATCGGTGGTAACACATTGGTCGTAATCTTGTCTAATTCTGCCCCGCCTTTTGCACCGTCCTGAAAAAGCTAGAATTTTTTTACCCTGACATATAATACAGCGACTTTGCACACTAATGATCATTCCAATGTTTCTGTTGGGGTTTGTTGGCTTTTTAATTTGCTCCGTGGCCCCGGTACGATTTTTTTCAATACGATACAGAGTTTGAATTTTTTTCAACGTAAAATTAGTATATTGCCAGTTTGTTGGGTAAAGGTGTCTGGAATGAAAGTTTGAGTTGACGCTGACAGAGTAGACGTCGAGCCCGGTACAGTTGACTGAGATCCGGTCAGTTTGGGGTCGCTTAGTCCGGAAACCTGCAGAGTTCTGTATGATCATCGTTCGGAATTTAGGTGAATTTTTTGGTCAAAGTAATTCAGTAACAATGTATGCCAGATTCCTTGTGTTGTTTTTGTCACCGTCATACGCGTATACGGACGGTTTTCGATTAAAAACGGTAAAAATATCCAGTGTTCGTAAATGCGTGCACAGTTTATTCAGTGACTACGCAGCAGTCGTCGATTCGACTAGGATTTGCCACCTCGTAACAACTGTAAACACCGCGTCAACAGTCAATACGAAAATTTTGTGCTGAATCGAGTAAGATAATAAGTGGCTTGCAGTGGGAAAGGTCAGTCCATCATCCGTAAAAGTTGTTGAGCCAAAAAATCTCCACTGCATGAGTGGCTGTTATAGTTGTACACGTAGTTCCATGGGCTTTCCTCTGTCCCTTGTTACGAGCTATGTTCAAAGTGCGTCAAGCTACGAATATCGGTGAAGTACCGGGTACATTGATTTTGTTCAAAGCCACTGCCTGTTTGTTCCCCGTGTTGTTTTTTGTGTCCCTAACGTTGGCTGGCTCTATATGCGTACAAACATAGCAGTCGGGATTAAGATTTCCTGGATAAATAGATACACTCATAGTTTATTCCGCCTCTGACGCAAAGATACACACTGTTTTACATGTGCCACTCCTAGGCCCTGGGATCGATTTCCACACCTTTAAGTATTTCCTGACTGTATGAAATTATCTCACTAAGGTCATCCTAGGGACATGTAAACCAAATATTAAAGCTGTCTGACAAGCGGTTTTGAAAAAACAAGCGACTCAACAGTTGACAGAGCTCTGCTGTGTTATGTAGAGAATAACCTTTTGTGACACATGTATTGATGAAGAAGGTGGATATCTTTGATAGCTCATTTCAGGATGGCCTGACCAAAAATGGAAAAAATTCCGTACAAATACAGATTTGCATATTTCATCAGACTATATTAAACGAAAGTTAATTACATTCTAATTAAAGTAAACAAGACTTGCTTAAATCAAGATTTACGTCATAATAAAACAGCATATCTGTCAGGTTATAAAGAATCTTGAGCTTGTTATCTTTTAATATCAGTATTTTCATCCTATTAACCAAGCACATTTTAACTTTCAAATTAACATTGTAAGTAAGGTCTGTTGAATAAGTTGAGACTGTACATACTCAGAGAAAGCACACTGAAGAGACAAATGTTTGAAACTTAAGAAGTTCAAGGTCATCAAAAGCATTATAAGGAATCATGTTACACTCTCATTGTACTGTTTACACAGATTGCATAATTGCTATAAATAGCACATCAGGAATCTTACAGCCTAGCTTTACCATAAACACCCTATCACTTTGACCACTCTTTTAATTGACCACTCTATTTTTTTCCTCAAAAAGTAATCTTATTTCATCCTTACCAAGTCAACCGTAAATGGAAATCAGAACTTTCTGTATCTCTATTTATTTGACCACCCTATCATGACAAACTATTATGAGCAATTTCTTTTAGATAACATAAATGGTGGTTCAGAATATATCAAAGTTGGATTCAGGAAAGTTGCCTTTACATGTTTTAATCCTCCAAGATGGTAAGCATTTCACTATGAACTGTCAAAAAAAGTTGAACTTTCTGATAATTCCACACTAAAATTATTTTGGCTTTGATGATTTCCTAATTAATTCAATTATTTAAAATCATATTAATTATTTTTTTCTGGGTGAATTGATAGGGTTTATACAGTACAAGAATTACATACAATGTAAGTCAAATTTTGACCAGAAATGACAAAAAAAGTCCTTAAAAATACACATTTGCATATTTCATCACAATTTGAACAAATCTAAGTTGGGTTATCCCTAGGGACCTGTATACCAAATAACAAAGCTGTCTGACCAGCGGTTATGAAGAAGAAGATTTTTTACCAAAAACACCTTTTTTGGCATTAATTTGCTTATTTTCAACAATATCAAAAAATTAAAAAAAACTAGTTTCTCAAAATCATATTTTTCATCTGCACAACAAATATCAAATCAGTAAGTACTGCGGTTTTCAAGATATTTGAGTGGACGGACGCCTCACAAACGGACATACATACATACATACATACATACATACATACAGACTGACGACGGACGCCGGACGGATACCCATCCCAATAGCTTCTATAGACTATAGTCTATAGTAGCTAATAAAAATAATTTATGCAAAGAAATAAAATAATAATTGAGGTATATGTAGTCTGTAAGTACATGTATTGATGTATGTGCAGCAGACAGGGCAGATGAAATGGATGCACACTCTTGCTTTCGTTCCAGCAGACCGTGCATTCTGTTCTGAGCCAGCATACAGATGCTAATTATAATAAAGATAATTTTTGCAAAGAAATTAATTAAGAGTTAAGGTATTTGTAATGAGTTTTAGTATGGATGTATATGCACATGACAGGGTAGTTGAAATGGATGCATTCTTTTTTTCGTTCCCACAGACCGTGCATTTTGTTTATAGCTGTAAACCAGCATAGAGGTGCTAATTATAATAGAGATAATTTATGCAAAGAAATTAATTAAGAAGTGGGAAAAGTGTAGTTTGTTAGCATCGATGTATATGTATAAGACTGGTTAGGTGAAATAGATGCACACTCTTTTATTCCAGCAGGCAGTGCATTGTACTGTATAGCCATTGGCTGGCACTTATGTGCCAATTAGAATGGAGATAATTTATGCAAAGAAATTATTAATTAAGGAGACAAGTGTGGTGTGTTAGACTAAGGGAGCGTTCAGTTATTATGGTCGGGGATGGGCCGGCAAATTCTTCCTGCGCATCAGTCAAAATAAGTGAAACCCCCCCCCTACCCATTGTACCAAAAAATTGATGACCCCCCTTTCAAGATGACAAAAATTTCATGAACCCCCCCCCCCCCCCCCATTGCTTGAGTAAAGTTGCACACACAAACACCTTGGGGGTATGGATGATAGAATCCCCCCACAAAGAGCTTAGATTTTTTCAAATGACCTTCCTTACAAACTCAAAAGGTGTTGATGCTCAGATTTCCCCTTCTGACTTGCTTATAATTTTGAAATTACCCCTCAAAGGGGTTAGACAGAAATTACTGGTGGAACGCAATATTTTTGCGGAAGCGTGTGTACAAAATTTTGATATTTGGATTTAATTAAAAATCAGCTGTTGATATTGTTGATTCACTATACATGGTATACATATATTTTCTCATACATGTATGAGAAATCTATGTAGTACTTTTTCAATGCAAAACTATAGATGCATTTATAGATATTTGATAATTTACATAAATGTACTCAAATGAAATAGGGTTGTTACAACTGGCATGTGGGCAAAAAGTTTGACCTTAGAATTTCACCAAAAATGTTCATCCACTATACATGGGAGTCAATGATAAAGTTGTGAATAATTTTTTTTCCCATGAAAAACTTGGTATACTTGTGCACATACAGACGTTCAATAATTAACATAATTGTACTTGATTAGAATATGATGGTTAAGTGTGTATATTATGTGTACAAGAAATCTGATTATGGAATTTCACTGAAAATGTTCATCCTCTATACAACGGAGTCTATAAGGAAAGTATGAATAATTTTTTTCCAATGCAAAAATAAGTAAACCAATGTATATATGTACTCTCGATTATTGATAAGATATCAATGTACTAGATTAGATTAGGGTGGTAACAAATGGATGTGTTTGCCAGAAATTGGATTTTGGAATTATACAAAAATGTAGATTCACAGTACATGGGAGTCTATGAGGAAAATATAAATAATTTTTTTCCAATACAAAACTATCAATATCCGTGTATTTAGAGACATTTGATAATTCATTTTAAAGTACTTAGTTAGCCTAGGATGGTTAAAGGTTGATATGTGTGCAAGAAATTGGATTTTGGAATTTCACCGAAATGTTGATTCACTATACATTGGAGTCTATGAAAAAACTAAGAATATTTTTTTTACAATGCAAAACTAAATTAATTTGTGCTTTTATAGGTGTTTGATAATTGATACAAATGTACTTGATTCAAATAGGGTATTTAAAAGTTCAGATGTGGACAACAATTATGATATTGGAATTTCACCTAAAAGTATTATTTAACTTTTCATGGTATTAGTAGTTTCAGTACAGGTAACTGTTATATAACTTCCCTGACAAAACTTGCTATATCTCTCATATGGAAGTACTAGGAATTGTTCGTTGCCCTCAGTTCAGTGAGCTTGATTTACAATAAGACAAGCCTCAGAGTTGTCAAGTCAAGATGTTCATGTGACAGATAATTATACTTTTGTTCAGATTTACAGGTGAATAACTGCAGAGAATGAAATCATGCAAAGAATAATTTTTATCTCCCAGAATATTTATGAACGCTGAAACTGCTTTTTGACGGGACGGATACTTATGAAAATTAAGTGACCCCCTCTAAGCTGTTTGAAAAACACATGACCCCCCCCCCCCCCTTTGCAGTTTTCAAATTTGAGGTGACCCACCCTAAGCTGTAATAACTGAACCCTCCCTAAGTATGGATGTATGTGTGTAAGACATGGTAGGTGAAATGGATGCACACTCTTTCTTTCATTCTAGCAGACAATGCATTGTGCTGTACAGCCATAGGCTAGCACATAGGTGCTAATTAGTATGGAGATAATTTTTGCAAAGAAATTAATTAAGAAATGAGTCAATTTTAGTTTGTTAGTATGGATGTACATAGGTAAACATGCTAGGTGTAATGGATGCACACTCTTTCTTTCATTCCAGCAGACAATGCATTCTGTTGTAGAGCCATAGGCTAGCATATAGGTGCTTATTAGAATGGAGATAATTTATGCAAAGAAATTAATTAAGAAATCAGACAAGTGTGGTTTGTTAGTATGTAAGTATGTGTTCGACATGCTTGGTGAAATGGATGCACACTCTTCCTTTCATTCCAGCAGACAATGCACTGTGCTGTATAGCCATATAAGGCCAGCATACAGGTGCTAATTAAAATGGAGATGATTTATGAAAAGAAATTAATTAAGAAATCAGACAAGTGTGGTCTGTTAGTATGGATGTATAAGTGTAAGACAGGCTAGGTGAAATGGATGCACTTTTCTTTCATTACAGCAGACAATGTATTCTGTTGTATAGCCATAGGGTAGCACATAAGTGCTTATTAAAATTGAGATAATTTATGACAAAAAAATTAATTAAGAAATGAGACAAGTGTGGTTTGTTAGTATGGATGTATAGGTCTAAGACATGCTAGGTGTAATGGACACACACTCTTTCTGTCATTCCAGCATACATTTATGCATTCTGTTGTATAGCCATAGGCTAGCACGTTGGTGCTAATTAGAAAGGAGATAATTTATGCAAATAAATTAAGAACAAGTGTGGTTTGTTAGTATGGATGTATATGTGTAAGACATGCTAGGTGTAATGGGTGCACATTCTTTCTTTCATTCCAGTAGGCAAATCGTTGTGCTGTATAGCCATAGGCTAGCATGTAGATGCTAATTAGAATGGAGATAATTTATGTAAAGAAATATATTTTTTACTATAACCAAGAAATTAATTATGAAATGAGACAAGTGTGGTTTCTTAGTATGGATGTATATGTGTAAGACAGGGCACATGAAATGGATGCACTCTCTTTCTTTCATTCCAGCAGACAATGCATTGTGCTGTATAGCCATAGGCTAATATTTACATGCTAACAAGAGGCTTCGCAGAACCCTGCTGAATGAAATAGTTCCCGATTATTTTGTGTATGAGCTTTAGCACTACCAAAATGATTGAGAAGTGGATATGTAAGAGCACACCCCTACCCCTAAGGCACTTCTATTGAAGTACTCACATCAGATTTTGCAATTTTGACATCATGATTTAAGAAAAATGTTCACGTTTTCCTGTTTTTGTCGGCTTGATCTTTGACCCACATTGACACATGGCAAGTGGTTGCCTCGCCTGAAACATACGGCATGTTGACTACAAATTTAAAGTTGCATATTCCCAAAAAATCATATAGGGTAAAATGTTTTACAGAATTTGATTGGAGACAATGACATGGTAAGCTCTTTTTTTACAGTTCTTTTGTTTTTTATATACAGCAAGAGTTGGGGATTTCAAAATGATCTCTCAATCCCTCCCATGGTGATCTTTAAACATTAATTGTCCGAAAATATAAAACAGGGAAGGTAGGAAAAAATGATCAAATAAATCAAATGCTTGTTCCCTGGCATCTTGTGTTTAATGGGTCTCTGCCATTGGAGGGGCTCAGGTAACTCGCGACTAGAAGATTTAGATTTAGATGGGCGAGAATCTTGAATTTCAAGGTAAATACATGATGTTGTAGCTGAGGGACAACGTTTGAAATAGGGTCATTTAAAGATCTGAGTCTTGCCGATTTTCACCTAGGTTATCCATTTCAAACTGTGGCCCGAAACCGCAACATGATATTCACAGCTACACTAAATCATACTAAAATGTCACCTTACTTCCATTCATTCATTCTGTATTGTGAAAAGCATACCAAGCAATAAATGATCAATGTTTATTAAATATTTATTTCTAGACACCCTTAAAAATTCAAGTAGACGCCAAACTTATTTCAAACTATATTTGTACCGTACACTTAGTATTTCTGGATACACTGGTTTATTTCTGGTATCAATGATTATTAATATCTACTAATTTTTGCCTGCATTCACTACTAAGTAGTATTTGAAATTTTATCATAACAAACAACACTCTTTGCTACTACTTCTGGTTCTTGAAGGTGCCACAAATTGTTTTGAGAGAGTGGAAGTGCCAAAGCTAAAGAAAAGTGACTTGTGTTGAAGAATGAATTATGCAGTCATTGATAAAGGAACGAGTCAAGTGTTGAATTTACGACCTGAAATGACACAGAAGTGTTGAAAATTATAACTGTACAGAAGTGTTGAAAATTATAACCGTCTGTGCTGCGGCATTTTGTAATACTGACGTGTTTTGTAATAACTTACGCAAAATGTAATAAGGGGTATCAGCATTTTGTAATAACTGACGCATTTTGTAATAACGTCTGCAGTATTTTGTAATAAACCAGTCTACGCGTTTTGTAACAAGGGTATCAGCATTTTGTAATAAAAAATTGTCTATGCAAAATGTAACAAGGGTATCAGCATTTTGTAATAATTCGCACTTTGTAATAACAGTTAACGCATTTTGTAATAATTTTAAAAATTTTCCCCAGTTTTAAAGCATGAACAGATATTTTATTGACTTTGGAATGGTATAACAAAGTGTGTGTTTACACGTTAACTAAGTACAAAAATAGCGTCAATGACACTGTAGCTCCCATCCTGGACTATTTAGTGTTTGTTCTCTGGTCAGATATTTGAACATGTGTGAAAGGGATAAAGTGCATGAAGTGAAAATACTTAAATGTAATGTACTGGAGACAGTGAAATATGTTTAATGTATATATTCAGAATATAAAATGGAAAAAATACAGAATTAGGTATATCGAATACTGTAATACAACCATTAACTCAACAAGTCATTTACAATGACATAGTCCCCACTTGTAATAGGAGTATTAGTCTTGATGGGGCAGGGAAATGTGGTCATTAAGAAGTATATATGTTGAGATCTATGGGCACATAGGTCTATGTCGTTGTTCCCAATTTGAAACACATGAGGCAAGTCTAAGTTATGGTTCTAAATCGGGAAAAAAGATCAGACCTCTAGCAGTATTGGCCAGTCAAGAAATACATATGCGCATTATAAATGAGGTACAAGATGTGACATCTTAAGGTCTAATATCCTATCAAAATTGGCGGGTATAGAACTTGTGGTTACTGAGATATGCATATATATGTATAATCAAGGTCTAAGGTCATCGAGGTCACATGACATTTGAAAAAAAAAAATTATATTGCTAATTAATCCCTATATGCCAAAAAATCAGATCTCTAGCTCTATTCACTTGCCCAGAATTAGATGTGTACATAATTAATGAGGTAAAGCGTGTGTTGTTATAAGGTCTCCCATCCTACTAAATACAAAGGACATAGCACTTGTGATTACTTATTTATTGACATAAACATATATTTTAGGTAAAAGGTCATTGAGGTCACATGACATTTGGTCAAAACATTTCTCTCCTATAGTTATCCCTATATACCAAAAATCAGACATCCAACTCTATTGGCTTGCTCAGAATGAGATATGTGCATAATTATTGAGGTACAGTATGTGGTGTCATAAGGTGTCCAATCATACCAAATATGAAGGCTGTACCACTTGTGGTTACTGAGTTATGGAAAAATATGTATATTTGAGGTCACCGAGGTCACGTGACATTTTGTCAAAAAAAATTGTATTGCTAAGTTATCCCTATATACCAAAAATCAGACCTCTAGCTCTATTGGCTCGCTTAAAATTAGATATGCACATAATTAATGAGGTAAAGTGTGTGTTGTCATAAGGTCTCCCATCCTACTAAATACAAAGGACATAGCACTTGTGATTACTTATTTATTGACATAAACATATATTTTAGGTAAAAGGTCATCGAGGTCACATGACATTTGGTCAAAACATTTCTCTCCTATAGTTATCCCTATATACCAAAAATCAGACATCCAACTCTATTGCTGTGCTCTCCCTGGCCTTTCGAAATTGTTAGTAAATTTACGAATTGGGTTCAAAAAATATTAGTAAGCACAAATTATGTTATTCCGAACCCACCAACTTTCAACAAGCACTTCTGGTACTCAATAGGTGATTTTAAGGGGATAGAAATGATGAATGATTTCATTATAGACAAAAGAAAATGAAAAATCCCTTTTTAGTTTTTTTGACAATGAACACTCATATTTTGATACGCATTTTCAAAAGATTTATTAAATAACACAGTACATCATGGGTCATGAATGCTTGTAACATTGAAATTTCTTCCTTTTCTCAATAAAGTGTGTAATTTTGGTCAACGGCCAATGAATGTTATTCAATTACTCTATCTTTATTACACAACATAACATGTTCAAGTATATTGTGACACAAATCATAACTCCCTTTGTGTGTGTAGTCAGTGGTTGATGATTATATATATTAATTTATGAAGCGGTCATTAATATTATCAAATATTATCAGTGTTTGCACAAGTTTTAGATGCTAGAAAATCTGTCCCCTGTTTTTCATATTCGGAAAGCTCTGTTACTTTGAAAATATGCATGTCATCCATAGGTACTAGGTGGTGCCTCTATAGCTGCAGTCATTATGCCATGTTCATCTCTAAAATTCTTTTTAAACAACCACTGATCAGAACATTTGGCAGTCTGTGGTTTCGCACAAATTTTGTCTCATCTCAATCAAATTTAAGTACGCAAACTGAGACTGGTGATCCTGCTAATGTTTTCTTAGAGACAGTTACACTTTTAAAACGCTGCAGATGATCGTCATTTATTTTTTTTGTCTGGATAAACTTTTTGGTCATGGGACTGTGCACAGCATTTTTTCATAGTAAACTATCAGCATTCATAACATTTGCTGAGACAGTTTCTTGTAAAATATTTTGAAGGAAATCTATTAAAATTGGCACGCTGACTGAAAAATTCAATTTTCAGATCGTCAAATGACAAATCTATGACATCTAAGATTTCCGGCTCGCTTCCACCTCCATGCACAGAAAAACATTTTGCAGTACATGTTCAACCATGTGCGGTCCGGACTGCAGTTCTGCTGTAGTTCGACTGTCTTTCAGGCTGACTGTTCTTGATCTCTTCTAGCTCGGCGGTTTCATTATTTCGTATTTTTTTCATATCAGTTGCCGTTTTTATGCCCAGCTTTCTTTCCCAACTGGATACTATCAATCCAAAGTATTTGTAACTGCCCGCTTCCCTCGATCCGCTTCAACAGTCCATTCGGAAAGTTGACAGCACGTGAGTGTTTGGGTGTCTCGAAACTACCGTAATGGGTTGGTAATGTATGACACACCACTATGAGATTACAAGACCCGGGGATCTTGAAACCTTTTCGCGCATGCTCATGTTATCACAGGTCAAAGTCCAAAGCCAGCTATCACCATGTGTCGATGCGCCGATGATAGGGGCAGCGTAGGTTTTGAAAGACGAGATATGACAGTATTTCCCCGGAATTCACAATCTTGACCGAAAATCAGGCTTCAAAAATAACAAAATCGTTCGTAAATGGCCGATCGGGCATTCAATTTTTGTCGTAAATTTTCATTTTTGTTCGTAATTTACGAAAGTTACGAGCGACAGCGAGAGCACAGTATTGGCTTGCTCAGAATGAGATATGTGCATAATTATTGAGGTACAGTATGTGGCTTCATAAGGTGTCCCATCATACCATACATGAAGGGTGTAGCACTTGTGTTACTGAGTTATAGACAAATATGTATATTTGAGGTCAAAGGTCACCGAGGTCACGTGACATTTTGTCAAAAAAAATTGTTTTGCTAAGTTATCCCTATATACCAAAACTCAGACCTCTAGCTCTATTTGGCTCGCTCAAAATTAGATATGCACATAATTAATGAGGTACAATATGTGGCATCATAAGGAGTCCCATCATACCATATATGAAGGGTGGTAGCACTTGTGATTACTGAGTTATGGATAAATATGTATATTTGAGATCAAAGGTCATCAAGGTCACATGACATTTTGTCAAAATATCCGAGATATCTGCGTGAACGGATGGACTCACGGATGGACGAACAGACTGACATGACCCAATCTATAAGCCCACTGGACTTCATCCGTGGGGACTAAAAATTGTGTCACTGCATCCTTTTTGCAATATGAATACGATGAGAAACTAAATTTTTATTTTTCGTGGCCTTATACATGGGAGTCTATGGAGATCTGCCTTATACATGGGAGTCTATGGACTTGTAAACTAAAAATATGCAAATTTCACCACGATTTGCCCAAATTTGGGAAAGGTCACTCCTATGCACTTCCATACCAAGTTTCAAATCAATCGGACTTGTGGTTTCAGAGAAGGAGATTGTTTGACCAAAAATGGGAGAAAATTACAAAAAAATTCATGAAAAATAGCAAGTCCAAGATACTGACCCAAGATGTGCACAATCATTTTATGTCAGCCCAAAGTACTTACATGCTAATTTTTCATGTAATCTGCTCAGTGGTTATTGAGTTTTTTCAATTTTGACTGTTTTTACATTTTTTCACTTAATTTGCATATTTTTGGCAATGACAACTTCATTTGAACAAAATCTCATCTACAGCCCATCATCCATGTACACACCAAATATCAAGATAAAATGTACAGCCGTTTTGGAGTTTTTGATGTTGACGGACAGACATACAGACATACAGACATACAGACATACATACAGACATTTCTCTAACCTATAAGAATAGCTTCCATTGCCATATATACATATGGCTATGGGAGCGAAAAATTGATCGCTCCCTGACTTCCATTTCAAATTAGAAAGACTTAATTTTAGATAGCTGTCAATCAGTATTTTTACCAACTGATCATCTGAGGCAGGTAACTACTAGATTTTGACTAGTTTATTATTATATATTTGAGAGAATCATTGGTATACACAGTCAGTTGATTTATTAAGTAGAGGATAACGACATTCTTTCTGATGTATTGCAGACAACCAGCAATCAACAGGTAGATACACAGATAAAATAAAATATAATAACATAAAATAAATTATTATACATCTGTCTTCGCAAACAATCGAGCTTCCTTAAAAAAATAGGCACGTAACAGGCATGCAATAACCCCTTTACTTTCATATTTGATGATAAACATTGCGTCATTGAATGGCTCCATACTGAAACTCCATACTGTACTTTGAAAATAACTTCTGATAAAGGAGAAACAGAAGTAAATGTATTACGACTGTTTGAAGGTGAAAAATATTATGAGGTAATAACGAAAGTTCACCAAGATCGCACTGTACAAATATGGCACGATATCGCTGCTCGGCTCGTACATCGAATGCTGGATGAGCGCGCGATGTAAACAAAGATGGCGCTTAGCCTTAACCCGCTCGCAGTTAAGAGGGCGATGCAGAATATGCCTCTAAAGTGTATGAAGTAATGCATCGGAAACGACGGGTGCATATATTCTTGATAAAAAAGGAGATGTATGATAATAATTACTACGAAAATAACGCAAAGTAAGAACTCAGACATAAGTGCAACGCATTGCCCGACGCGCTAACGCGCGCTAATGACTACATGTATGTGTCTTTATACATTCTCTGCGTTACTTTCGTAATAACCTTAACTATACTGAAGTAATCTAACGTAAACAAAACTAAAACTAAACTAAACTAAACGAAACTAAAATAGTCAGAATAATCTGGTGTTTTAGTGATTTGACTTGTTTAGCTACTAAAGCGGAAGTATATCTGACCAGTTGAGTATGTATGTATGTATGTATGTATGTATGTATTTATCTATGTATCTATGTATGTCTGCATCTTTGTGGGTAGGGAGGGGGGAAGGGAGGAAGGGAGGAAAGAGTGCCTGAGTCTATCTATTTATCTATCTATCTATCTATCTGTCTGTCTGTTTGGCTGTCTATCTATCTTTCTATGGCTGTTATCATTTAATGATAATGGCAGATATTTGGCAGGTATAACCAGTAGGATAGCGAATCAAATGTAGCTTAATCATAGTATTGCAGGGCAGCTTATCCTAGCTCGTTGGCTAGACAAATTTCACCATTGGGTGATAGCGTAGATTCAGAGGAGGAACACAACAGGAAAGAAATAGATCTGAGAAAACAAAACCATGGCTCAGTAGATATGAATTGTCACCTTTTACATACAAGGAAAAGTGGCTGGTCTGTTGATAGAGCTTTATTTTGTCCTTGTCTATGGGATGATTAAAATAAATTATCATTCAGTATTTTAATTGACTGCTTCACGTCAGTGTTTATCAGTATATTTTGATAAATATCAGCCGTCAGCATTGACATATTAACGTGCCCCTCCCATCTTATTACCGTAAGTAATCGACAATCAACTTTAGAGAAAGATATATCATACGCATAGAAGTTGCTTAGAATACTGCAACCTTTCGTACATTTATTTTCCACTTTAACCCTTTGCACACTAAGGCCCTGGGGTGGAGTTGACATTTGGAAGTACCATGACGTCTGACTTCTTAAATTAACAAAGACTGTCCTCCATATCATTACATTTTTGGAATCACTATAAAATACTTTGTCCCAAAAATATGCAAATTATGGTCACGTGAACTCATTAAGTATTCAAAATGGTCGCCAATATATAAAATATTGTATTTTTTTAACAGATTTATTTATTAACGGGAATTCCTCATTAATTCATCATTTTTCATCACCAAACCTGTTTTCTATCACGTCAGCATGGAATGAGGTGAAATTCTGACAAAAATTTTGAAAAAACACTGATATTTTGTATCATTTTGACCTGCTAAGTGTTATGTAAACAAAGGGTCTGTATAAGTGTTAGGTCTGTCAAAGCATAATGTAACATAACATCCAGCACCTAATATTATGAAATATTTCCCACAGTAAGTATGAATATTTTGAATGACAATGACACACTTGTCCAAAAATATGCTAATACTGGTCATGTGACCTAATTAGGTATTCAAAATGGCCGCAAACAATATAAATTTATCAATACTTTTACATGTTTTCCAGTTTTCCAGTAAAAGATAATCGATATTTTATCATATCCCAATGCTAAATCACATTTTGTAGTCCCATTACCATGGACTTTGATGTAAACTTTATACATTATGATAAACTTTACACAGATTTGATAAACCTTACACAGATTTTCTTGTCTTCACTCATAAGTCAAGAATTACACACAGCGCCCTTGAATAGGGGTCAGACAGGTCAAGGTATCCTATTTTAACTTTCTTCCACAATTACAAGATATTTTTTGAATTGTAGTATTACAATTGCTCCCAAAATATGCAAATACTGGTCACATGACCTCATTAAATATTCAGAATGGCCACCAGTATTCTAAATTTACAATGATTTTCACATATTGCTTCTCTTTCTGACGACATTCTATAGAATTTATCACTTCCCATTTCTCAATTATGTCTAAATGTATATTAGATTCTGTTGTCTACAACTGATGGTTCCAGGAAAATGTTTGTAACATCATTTTTATGAACTCAATAAAAGCTTCGTTCAAATCACAGTGTACACTAACATTACAATAATTTTGCAAAACTCAGAATTTGATTATTCGATTTTTGCAAACTTCATCCAATATACATGCAAAAACATAAGAATACACAATTTTATTGTAACCAAAAAACAATATTTATTGTTTATCTTTAGTAAAAAAAGTAAAAATAATGTAGCAACACCCTAAAAATTAGACCAAAACCCTCAAAATGTCACAAGGGAACCATTTCTGGATAAGGTGGGTTTTGTGGCATGTACATCATTAGTATAATAAAATTCGGTCTTAGATCACAACACTGTCAATGTTGATGATGTCGCTGGCTTTTATCATATTCTGAGCTCTGCATGTAATCTCCAAGCCTTTCTCTTTCCATCCACCAACAGTAACTTTGAAGAGAAAAAAATGCAGAACGGTTTGCAGTATATTGTCTTTTCAATGTACAGTATGTAAAACCTACTAAAACTTTCTCAGTTTGTTTTCTCAATTATAAATCGCATACAATAAATCTCATTCTGTCTTCAATTGCATTTTGACTATCAACTCAGACCCCCTTATATGGCGTTATTATGATAACCTAGCCTCGGTAGTGAGATATAATATCAATATCATTATATGCTATTACATTTTTATGTATTCAGAAACCACAAATCATTTTGAAATACATACAATATCAGCGGATGTTTATAATTATTACAAAATGCGTTAACTTATGTTACAAAACGCGTTTTATTACAAAACGCTGATACCCTTATTACAAAATGCGAAGACCATTTTATTACAAAATGCTGATACCCTTATTACATTTTGCGTAAGTTGTTACAAAATGCGTCGTATTACAAAATGCCGCAGTACACCGTCAACAAATGACAGTTCAAAGGTCTACTGGTATCCTGGATAGCTTCGTGGAAATGTGTCAGAACTTTCCCATATTCAATATTTGCTTCATCATCGTTATTTTTTTTCGTTTTGTGAGTTATATTTATACATGTAAGGCTTAAAGGCCTAATATTTGATTAGTTGAAAATTGATCAATTCATTAAAACCTAATTTTATGACAATGACTTTCTGTCATACGATATATTTTTGTTGGCATGTCCTGACTTCATAAACATAGCGCCAAAGTCCCTGAAGCTACTATAGACATGGATACAAAATTAAGTATTTCCTGACTGTATGAAATTATCTCACTTAGGTCATCCTAGGGACTTGTAAACCAAATATTAAAGCTGTCTGCCAGTGGTTTTGAAAAAACAAGCAACTCAACAGTTGACAGAGCTCTGCTGTGTTATGTAGAGAATAACATTTTGTGGCACACGTAATGATGAAGAAGGTGGATATCTTTGATAGCTCGTTTCAGGATGGCCAGACCAAAAATGGAAAAAAAATTCGTAAAAATTCAGATTTGCATATTTTAACAAATCTAAGTTGGGTTATCCCTAGAGACCTGTATACCAAATAACAAAGCTGTCTGACCAGTTGTTATGAAGAAGATTTTTTACCAAAAACGCCTTTTTTGGCGCTAATTTGCATACACACATACATACATACATACATACATACATACATACATACATACATACATACATACATACATACAGACGGACGGTGCATCCCAATAGCTTCTATAGACTATATTAGTCTATAGTCTATAGTAGCTAATAAACGAGAGTTAATTACATTCTAATTAAAGTGAACAAGACTTGCTTAAATCAAGAATTACGTCATAAAAAAATAAAAAAACACCATATCTGTCAGGTTATAAAGAATCTTAAGCTGGTTACCTTTATCAGTATTTTCATCAGATTAACCAAGCACATTTTAACTTTCAAATTAACATTGTAAGTAAGTTGAAGAGACAAATGTTTGAAACTTAAGAAGTTCAAGGTCATCAAAAGCATTATAAGGTATCATGTAACTTTCATTGCACTGTTCACACAGATTGCATAATTGCTATAAATAGCACATGAGGAATCTTACAGCCCAGCTTTACCATAAAAACCCTATCACTTTGACCACTCTTTTAATTGACCACTCTATTTTTTTCCTCAAAAAGTAATTTTATTTTATCCTTACCAAGTCAACCATAAATGGAAATTAGAACTTTCTTTATCTCTATCTCTACTGACTATTTTGAGCAATTTCTTTTAGATAACATACAGGGCACAATAAATGACAGTTCAGAATATGTCAAAGTTGGGATTCAGGAAAGTTGCCTTTACATGTTTTAATCCTCCAAGATGGTAAGCATTTCCCTATGAACTGTCAAAAAAAGTTGAACTTTCTGATAATTCTACACTAAAATTATTTTGGCTTTGATGATTTCCTAATTAATTCAATTATTTAAAATCATATTAATTATTTTTTTCTGGGTGAATTGATAGGGTTTATACAGTACAAGAATTACATATGTAAGTCAAATTTTGACAAAAATAGCGTCAATGACACTGTAGCTCCCATCCTGGACTATTTAGTGTTTGTTCTCTGGTCAGATATTTGAACATGTGTGAAAGGGATAAAGTGCATGAAGTGAAAATACTTAAATGAAATGTACTGGAGACAGTGAAATATGTTTAATGTAATTATTCAGAATATAAAATGGAAAAAATACAGAATTAGATATATCGAATACTGTGATACAACCATTAACTCAACAAGTCATTTACAATGACATAGTCCCCACTTGTAATAGGAGTATGAGTCTTGATGGGGCAGGAAAATGTGGTCATTAAGAAGTATCACTGGAGTGTATATGTTGAGATCTTTGGGCACATAGGTCTATGTCGTTGTTCCCAATTTGAAACACATCAGGCATGTCTAAGTTATGGTTCTAAATCGGGAAAAAAGATCAGACCTCTAGCAGTATTGGCCAGCCAAGAAATACATATGCGCATTATAAATGAGGTACAAGATGTGACATCTTAAGGTCTAATATCCTATCAAAATTGGAGGGTATATAACTTGTGGTTACTGAAATATGCATATATATGTATAATCAAGGTCAAAGGTCATCGAGGTCACATGACATTTCGAAAAAAAAAATTATATTGCTAATTAATCCCTATATGCCAAAAAATCAGATCTCTAGCTCTATTCGCTTGCCCAGAATTAGATGTGTACATAATTAATGAGGTAAAGCGTGTGTTGTCATAAGGTCTCCCATCCTACTAAATACAAAGGACATAGCACTTGTGGTTACTTATTTATTGACATAAACATATATTTTAGGTAAAAAGTCATCGAGGTCACATGACATTTGGTCAAAAAATTTCTCTCCAATAGTTATCCCTATATACCAAAAATCAGACATCCAGCTCTATTGGCTCGCTCAGAATGAGATATGCACATAATTATTGAGGTACAGTATGTGGTGTCATAAGGTGTCCAATCATACCAACATGAAGGGTGTAGCACTTGTGGTTACCGAGTTATGGAAAAATATGTATATTTGAGGTCAAAGGTCACCGAGGTGACATGACATTTTGTCAAAAAAATTGTTTTGCTAAGTTATCCCTATATACCAAAAATCAGACCTCTAGCTCTATTGGCTCGCTCAAAATTAGATATGTGCATAATTAATGAGGTACAATATGTGGCGTCATAAGCTGTCCCATCATACCATATATGAAGGGTGGTAGCACTTGTGGTTACTGAGTTATGGACAAATATGTATATTTGAGATCAAAGGTCATCAAGGTCACATGACATTTTGTCAAAATATCCGAGATATCTGCGTGAACGGATGGACTCACGGATGGACGAACAGACGGACATGACCCAATCTATAAGCTCACTGGACTTCATCCTTCGGGACTAAAAATTTTGTCACTGCATCCTTTTTGCAATATGAATACGATGAGAAACTAAATTTTTATTTTTTGTGGCCTTATACATGGGAGTCTATGGAGATCTGCCTTATACATGGGAGTCTATGGACGTGTAAACTAAAAATATGCAAATTTCACCACGATTTGCCCAAATTTGGGAAAGGTCACTCCTATGCACTTCCATACCAAGTTTCAAATCAATCGGACTTGTGGTTTCAGAGCAGGAGATTTTTGACCAAAAATGGGAGAAAAATACAAAAAAATTCATGAAAAATAGCAAGTCCAAGATACTGACCCAAGATGTGCACAATCATTTTATGTCAGCCCAAAGTACTTACATGCTAATTTTTCATGTAATCTGCTCAGTGGTTATTGAGTTTTTTCAATTTTGACTGTTTTTTTACATTTTTCACTTAATTTGCATATTTTTGGCAATGACAACTTCATTTGAACAAAATCTCATCTACAGCCCATCATCCATGTACACACCAAATATCAAAATGAAATGCTCAGTGGTTATTGAGTTTTTTCAATTTTGACTGTTTTTACATTTTTTCACTTAATTTGCATATTTTTGGCAATGACAACTTCATTTGAACAAAATCTCATCTACAGCCCATCATCCATGTACACACCAAATATCAAGATGAAATGTACAGCGGTTTTGGAGTTTTTGATGTTGACGGACAGACATACAGACATACAGACATACAGACATACAGACATACATACATACAGACATTTCCCTAGCCTATAAGAATAGCTTCCATTGCCATATATACATATGGCTATGGGAGCTAAAAAATGACAAAAAAATTCCTTAAAAATACAGATTTGCATATTTCATCACAATTTGAACAAATCTAAGTTGGGTTACCCCTAGGGACCTGTATACCAAATAACAAAGCTGTCTGACCAGCGGTTATGAAGAAGAAGATTTTTTACCAAAAACGCCTTTTTTGGCATTAATTTGCCTATTTTCAACAATATCAAAAAATTAAAAAAAAACGGTTTCTCAAAATCATATTTTTAATCTACACAACAAATATCAAATCATTAAGTATTGCGGTTCTCAAGATATTTGAGTGGACGGAAGCCTCACAAACGGACATACATACATGCATACATACAGACTGACGCCGGACGCCGGACAGATACCCATCCATAGCTTCTATTGACTATAGTCTATAGTAGCTAAAAACTGATGGTAACAAATCTACATGTATACTCAGTAGGTAATCCAACCTACCAATTTTCCAAACCTATCCTGAACTTTCATTCATTTTACATGTTTTGCTTGAAATTCTACATAAAACTCACCATATTAGTACAACAACTATCCTTGATTTTGTAGATTTGTGTCAGAACTTCCCCAATTCAATCTTTGCGTCATCATCATGTTGTTTTTTGTGAGTTGTAATTTATACAACATTTAATCAGTTGAAAAAGGATCAATTCATTAAAACCTAACTTAATGACTTTCTGTAATATATATTTGTCGATGTGTCCTGTCACAAAAACTGATGGTAACAAAATCTATATACTCGTACTCGTTGTGGGTGATCCGACCTACCCATTTTCCAAACTCCTTATCCTGAAGCTTCACTCGTTTTACAGGTTTTAATTCTACAAAAACTTACCATATTTGTGAGATTTGGGGCAGGGGAATGTGGTCATTAAGAAGTATCACTGGAGTGTATATGTTGAGCTCTATGGGCACATAGGTCTATGTAGTTGTTCCCAATTTGAAACACATGAGGCATGTCTAAGTTATGGTTCTAAATCGGGAAAAAAGATCAGACCTCTAGCTGTATTGGCAAGCCATGAAATACATATACGCATGATAAATGAGGTACAAGATGTGACATCTTAAGGTCAAATATCCTATCAAAATTGGAGGGTATAGAACTTGTGGTTACTGAGTTATGCATATATATATATATATATATATATATATATATATATATATATATATATATATATATATATGTATAATCGAGGTCAAAGGTCATTGAGGTCACGTGACATTTTGAAAAAAAAATTGTATTGCTCATTAATCAATCCCTATATATACGGTATGCCAAAAATCAGACCTCTGGCTCTATTCCCTTGCCCAGAATTAGATATGTGCATAATTAATGAGGTAAAGTGTGTGTTGTCATAAGGTCTCCCATCCTACTTAATATAAAGGACATAGCACTTGTGGTTACTTATTTATTGACATAAACGTATATTTTAGATGAAAGGTCGAAGTCACATGACATTTTGTCAAAAAACATCTATCCTATAGTTTTCCCTATATACCAACAATCAGACATCCAGCTCTATTGGCTTGCTCAGAATTAGATATGCACATAATTAATGAGGTACAGTATGTGGCGTCATAAGGTCTCCCATCATACCAAATATGAAGGGTGTAGCACTTGTGGTTACTGAGTTATGGACAAATATGTATATTTGAGGTAAAAGGTCACCAAGGTCACGTGACATTTTGTCAAAAAAATTGTATCGCTAAGTTACCCTATATACCAAAAATCAGACCTCTAGCTCTATTGGCTCGCTCAAAATTAGATATGTGCGTAATTAATGAGGTACAATATGTGGCTTCATAAGGTACAATATGTGGCTTCATAAGGTGTCCCATCATACACATATATGAAGGGTGTAGCACTTGTGGTTACTGAGTAATGGACAGATATGTATATTTCAGGTCAAAGGTCACCAAGGTCATGTGACATTTTGTCAAAAAAATTGTATTGCTAAGTTATCCCTATATACCAAAAATCAGATCTCTAGCTCCATTGGCTCGCTCAAAATTAGATATACACATAATTAATGAGGTACAATATGTGGTGTCGTAAGGTGTCCCATCATACCATATCTGAAGGGTGCAGCACTTGTGGTTACTGAGTTATGGACAAATATGTATATTTGAGGTAAAAGGTCACCAAGGTCACGTGACATTTTGTCAAAATATCTGAGATATCTTTGTGAACTGATGGACTCACGGATGGATGAACGGACAGATATGACCCAATCTATAAGCCCCCTTGGACTTCATCCGTGGGGACTAAAAACTGTATCACTGCATCCTTTTTGCAATATGAATACGATGAGAACTTAAATTTTTATTTTTCTTGGCCTTATACATGGGAGTGTATGGAGAACTGCCTTATACATCTAGTCTATGGAGGTGTAAACTAAAAAGTCCTCTAACATGGCCAAATTTGATCGCATTGTGAAACTAATCGATGTGCATCTGTATGGGGTAGGGTACTATCCTTGTGCAAAGTTTGAAAGAAATTGACCAGGGCATGTCTGAGATATCTGTGTGAACGCACGCACGCACGCATGCACACACGCACGGACATGACCAAACCTATAAGTCCCCCCGGACGGTGTCAGTGGGGACTAAAGAGTGAGACTGTATATTTTATTTTTCGGAGATATCCTGATATACATAAAGTCAGCTGAAAATAGAGGCAATAAACGGATGAATGGATTTTATCGAACTTGATAGCCTACCACTCATATGCTTAAGTGTCCTATTGTTAAAAAATAAATGCATGTTTCTACTATTGAGATCAAAGTGTCAGTAAAGTGTTGTATCGCTACTATTTTGGAAAATTGTTGATTAGAAACATGCAATTACCACCATCCATGTCATTGTTCGAAAGCAGTTTGGCAGATATGAATGCAAATTATCACAAAGGGCCTCACACTCTCAGCCTTTAAAGGCAAAGCCTCCCTTTAAAAGGACGCCAAGGTATGGCGGTGTTCATTGTGTAAGTGGACACCAAACAGGCAACACGCGGGCACACGCTCCAGAAAATGCCACTTTTTAGTTTTCCCCCGCCGCAAAAACACAGACAAACTACAAAGCCATCAGTGCGAAGTTGCTGCTGATCGAACCTTGTGGTTACATTCAAAGTCTAACGCCACTAGAAGACAATTTTTTTGGAAATTCCAGCATCTGTGGTGGGGAATCAATGACCATTGGCGATTTGAACCGACCATCAATCTAAAGCTTTCATAAACTCTGTTTGTAGGATTAGCAAAAGGTGACAAAATGTTGAGACCAGTTTGTGTAATTAATGTTATAGAAAGCAAACATAGCACTAGCCAAGCATTTGATTGGAAGGAGAACTCTACTAATGCGAGAACCTGGGATTGAAAAGTGCGGCTTTAATCGACTTTTTATCCAGGCAACACGGCGTTGCGAGCACCTCTGACGACTATGGGTCCGGTGGTCTATGCTGACTTCCTTCACCTCCAGTGGGGACAAACATCATGCCATGGTATAATGCAATGCTTTACGATAAGCACAGTGTGTGAACTAAATCAGGAAGCAAGTTTGATGGATCATATCAAAGTTATAAAAAACGATATCGGCCGACCATTCTAAAGACTCAAATGAAAGATGTCCATCAAATGTTATTGGGACCACATACGCATGGGTGCAGCGTTGCTTCAAGTTGGATAGTCAATCGGAGGCCCTGGATCGAAGTTTGAGGTCGCTCCGAAGGCCGAACCTCGGAACTGACTGGTGTAAAGCAATACCCAGGTTCGGCCTTACACTATCGATTGACTGTCCAAGCAACTGTGACGCTGTACGCACCACATACCTGCACCTGTGATTGATATCAGTTCACTTCACTACTAGAAACGTGTACATCCTATGGTAGTTTGGTATATGATAATTGCACATGTACTGTACATGACCTGAGTCAGCAACAGTTAGAAAATATCTTTGTGAAAAATGGAAAGATATAATCGTCATTGGATAATAATACATTTTGTGTCAGAATTTTAAAACTCAGTAAAGCCGACATTCAACGGCAGAACTATGCATATGTATCCCCGCCCCACCGTGGCCCTAGCTCCGCTGCCCTGTTGAACACCTGACCTCTGCAGGTCACCGCGTCAGTAAACTTGAGATTGCGCGCAGAATATGAAACTTCCCGCTTGTCCGTCTGCAAATGTGTATATTTCCGTGCGTAAACTCTACTTAATACCACGCCAGAGGGGTGCACACCGATACACTGGTAACGTGTCGAGTTTTATACTTTTCGTTGCTAGGCGCAGGTAACTATATCTGCATTCAAACTGTGAAATAATGATAAACATACAAATTTGCAATATACCTTAGAGGTTAAATCAATCAAGATATGCCAATTCTAAGCCATTATTTGTTTTCCTTCGGCATTTCGGCATTTTGCATTTTGTTTTCCTTCGGCACCACAGAAGAGCATAGGGTAAGCAACGGGGGTCATGTATCAATGGCGTTTAAAAATGGTGTCAGGCAGTAAATGGAAGAGCGTCACTCAAGCGCTCGACCAACCGAGTAAAAAATACAGAAAAGTGCAAATTCTGCCGAAAATCGAAGAAATTAGCACATGAAAATATTATAAATTTAATGACATACAAATTAGGGGTTACCAACTTCAATTTTGTTTTGCAAAAGTCACTTTAATTAACCATTCACCACCAGAACCTCCAACGGGGGTACCGACAACTGATGGAATTTTAAACATTCTTCTCTCTCGCAAGACTGAAACGGGAGTTTAAAGAATCCCATTTTTAGTCAAATATTTCAGGGTTTTTAACACATACTTTGTATACCACCATATTCCTGAAATCGTAGAGAACCAGGAGCCTTAAAATCACACCTTATCGACTTATATTGAGAACGGGGCAAAATAATTAGAAACGAGATTACAATCGTGCAACTAAAAAAAGATTTTACTATAGGAGTAATGAGAATGGAGATAATTTATGTAAAGAAATTAATTAAGAAAAGAGAGAAGTGTAGTTTGCTGATATGGATATGTGTAAGACTTGCTTGGTGTAATGGGTGCACACTCTTTCTTTCACTCCAGCCAACAATGCATTGTGCTGTATAGCTCTGCGTGGCAGGGCTGTGTGTTACCGGCGATATACGGGCCTCCAACCACATGTGGTGGGAGGCCGTATAACGCCGGTAACACAGCCCTGCTACGCAGAGCTATGTGCTGTACAGCCATAGGCTAGCTAGCATACTAGGTGCTAACATAATAGAATGGAGATAATTTATACAAAGAAAAGAAATTAATTAATAAATGATGTGTTTGTGTTGATACATGTGCAAAGAACCTTGTACGATTGATTGATGTCCACTTGACTTCAAAATATAGGAGGAAAGTGGTTTGCGAGTTTTGGCTGCTAGCTTCCACACATACGTGTCACCCTAGTTTTGGCTGCTAGGTTTTGGCTACTAGTTTCAGCCGAGTAAAAGAATTCATCGAACCAGAAGTGCATGCAGCATTGTCTCGACAATGTGTACCTTTTTGGCGTGTGTAGATAATCGGGATCCGAATCGCCATCACTTTCGCTGTCAACGTCTTCATGTCCCCTCTTCTTAGTGACAGGAGCTTCGTGAGTCTGCATCCATCCCGGAGCATAATTTCCCATGGTCAAAAAGTTCGCTTGCACTTTACACCATTTTCCCAGCGGAAGTATATAACGCCATCAACGCCGAATTTGCTGAACATGCCATATAACCAGTACGCGCGCACCCGGAGTATGTCATGTGGTTGCAAACCTGGCACAGGAGTACCAGTGTGACGTACGCCCTCTGTGGTTACCACCGGGCAAATAAAACAGTCCCCTGGGGTAGGGAGGGAGGGGTTTTTTTGTGCAACGGTCTACCTTATGTGATTTTATTAATTTTACTGTGATATTTCAAATAAAGAGTTCAACTCCACACCGTCTGACTGCTTTATATATTACCGACACGTCCTTATCTCCTCTCTATGGAAGACCGGTCACGACATGCGACATGCGACCTGCGACTTCAAAACTGCGACCTGCGTCCTGCGAGTTTGAAACATATGACCTGCGACTTCGGCATTTAGACCAAGGTGTAGGCCTAACCTGCGACTTCACAACAGCGACCTGCGTCCTGCGTGTTTGTCAAACTGCGATATCAGTCTTGATTTGTTCGCACCATTGCTCTGAACACGAGCCTGAAAAACACGAGGGACACCATTGCACTATATTCAAACAGCCGGTTTACCGCATTCTCGCGACCATGCAGAGCATGATTTTCGCACCGCTGGCCTACGCAAAAATCGGCCAGCGAAAGAATTCAACCAGCGATAGAAGTGCATGAAGCTGTGACGGTAGAGAATTCCACAAACGAAGAGCACAAATTTATTTTCCTTCTTACGAAAGGCAAACCGATCTGAAATAATGCAATAGCAATAGGGTTTTAAACGTCTACATCAGTGTTTAATAGTTTCTGGAACTTTTCTGCCTACATGATCTAAAATATTATATACACACAAAAAATAATATGTACATATTATAGTATGTACATATTAGGCTTAAAGACTGAAAATAGGATTGTAGGAGGGTTTAATTATGTCCTGTTTTACAGTTTTAACTCGCGTTATCTATAAAGAAAGTCGGTCTCTGGCTATTCATGGTTAGCAAATATGTTTGCACTTCTGTCAATATCAGTATTATTTTAACTGCTTTACTTTGCATATGTTATTTGTGTAGACAAATGTAGTCCGAAGTTAACCAGTAAGAATATTTTTATTTTTCCAACTGAACAAAAGTTGGATCAATTCGATTTTTTGACGAAAAGTAAAAATGAAATTAGACGAAAAGATGGCAACATCCGATGATCAATCACTAGAGAATTGGAACAAAACTGGAAATGTTAGAAAATGAACGACAATAACTGAAAATTCGAATGTTTGCAATGACACTGACGCAGTTATGATACAGGGGGGGGACAACTGATGAATTAAACAGACAGCTAGATGGTTATACCACAGTGAAATGAGGATAAATACCAGAGATATCTAAAAATCAAAAGGTTTGTCGATAACATAAGGAAAGAAGCGAGGTAAGGCAGACGAAGAATATCTAAAATAATTTGAAATTAAATATAAAATATAAATGCCTAGATCACGTAGCATATTATTTTCCATGCATTAACACGTACTGTCAACATTTCCGTCATAAAATTATCTCTCCAGATGAAAATGAGTGAACTGGTGTGTACATGAATTGAGTTTTGCCAGATTTGGTGAACGATTTACCAAAGCGAAAGCAATGGCTTATTAATTGATCGATGTTGAACGTTAAATCTGCTTTCCACGTTTTACCCTTTGAGCGCTGTAATTTTCTCCCACCAAAATTTTAGTGCAAAATTTTACCAATTGTATGAATTTTCTGTAATTTTTTGATAATTTTGGACCAAATCGACATCACATTTCATTGGCTACAGGTTTTTCCCAAAATTTTTGCAAAAATTGGAGAAAAATTGACAGGGGTTTATTATATAAAGGGGACAAAAATAGACTTTGGCGCTCAAAGGATTAAAGTTCACGCAAGACGCCTCCAATCTAATAATGAGGAAAACACCATGAAACGTTACGTGTTGTTGTCGCATGTTGCAGTTGTGAAGTCGCAGGTCGCAGTTTGACAAACACGCAGGTCGCTGTTGTGAAGTCGCAGGTTACACCTAGGTCTAAATGCCGAAGTCGCAGGTCGCATGTTTCAAACTCGCAGGACGCAGGTCGCAGTTTTGAAGTCGCAGGTCGCATGTCGCATGTCGTGACCGGTCTTCCATACCTCTCTAACTTGTGTATACACCACTACAATTGCTCTGAAAACATTGCCAACTTGCTAATCCGCTGTCTGTATCAGCACAGAGTATCATAGACAGAGTGGCAACACTTGCATGCCTTTTGTTCCATGGTCGTCTCGGTAGACTATTGGCTTTTTATATTAAAATGAGCTTCAAAGGTGTTAAACTTTTTGGAGGCTTTGTTTGTGGTTGATAATTACACGAGATTATGCGAAACATACGACGAGATGGCATCGTACTGCCAGTCGCGTAGCAACCATAGTTACTTTGTGAGCTCTCAGGCCAGAAACACTGCTTCACGCCAATCAAAACATAACACGCCAGCAGTTTCATAAACATGTCCTTTCTTGACGCACGTGTAAAAGACGGTATGACTGACCGTAAACCATTGAGTAAAACCAGACAGTATCGATAAAAGACTTTCAAATTTGGTTCAAACACACTCATTATATATTCATAAAAATATGAGAGGAATTTTTAAAACGGTAAAACCCACTTTCCTGAAGCTCAAAACACTCCCGTTTTTGCCAGCACATCAATTCCGATCAGCACCACACGACAACAACAACACAAACTTTGTCGAACATACTTTCGCTTAACAATTGGTGAAAATCCGAAAATTACCGAAGGGTGCATGGTCGGCACTCTTCGGAAAAGAGAGCCAAGAGCTTCGTGAGGCGAGGCAAACACGGATTGCTTATGTAACCGCTTCACGCCTTAAACAATAGGTGTTGCCACTCTGTCTATGATACTCTGTGGTATCAGCAAAAAGAATTCAGTATAGTAAAAAGAATTCAGGTTGACCTATTTACGCCCGGATCTTTTTTTCACCCCGTTCTCCAAGCACAGATCGTAAAGAGACCATGTTTTGTGGCCACACGTTCTCTTCTCATTCAGGAACACGGTGGTACAGTAATATGTTGATAAAAATTCATAATTTTGATGAAAAATGCGATTTTTCAAAATCTCTCACAAAATCCCGTGTACTCTCGCTTACCCTAACAATTGACGGTGCTCCCGCGCGAGAAATTATGATAAAGGCAAATATAAACAAACACAAGTTCGCATTTAGCCTAATGAGGTACATTTTGGTAAGTTTCTTGCGGATTATTCTGACATTCACCTGATTTAATTTGTTTGCTTAAATTATCTCCGTGTTTGCGATTAATAATTATAATATCCCGTCTCCGATGGGGCTCGCGACCGACTTTTTGTTTGTAAGTGCACCCGACCGCTATACGTGACCCCCGTCGCTTACCCTATGTTCTAATGGAACAAATTCAGCAGAAAACGAAAACTGCTAATTTCAAGTATCTCTACGCGTGTAATGTCCCGAAACATGTTAATTTACTGCTGCCGTACCTTTGTTTACTCGTCCCGTCTTTAAAATTGTGAATGGGTTTGATTTAATGTGAATTAGCGACATCAAACGAACACACCGGACAAGCCACGGAGTCGCACCCCCCGATCATGTTTTGCCTGTGCACATGAACCTGTGACCGAAATGGTACACGCTCGTAAAAGAGGCGTAGATTTAGATCAATAGATAGGAATATGATAGGAGCCATGAGCCTATAAAAATTATAACATTCAAACAACATGAACTATTCAAAACTTCCAATTTTTAAAAGATATTTCGATTTCGCGCGCGTCGCCCAGTCGGTCGCCCAGACGTACAATGAGGTCAACGAACTCCAACTCGATAGCCTTGATAGGTATACGCCTCTTTTCACAAGGGTCGAGCACAAAGAAAGTTAAAATACAAACAAACAACAGCAACACAACAAAATCGACAACAACATAAAATGATCAGAAGATGACAGCATCAGTAAAACTTTGTAAATAAAATTTATAACAAGCACGTTTAAAAATTGAAAGGCTTGTACAGCCACTTATTGATGTGGGCAACTCGTTGTAAAACCTCGGAGCAGATACTCTAAAAGATTGTTTCAGCGATTCAGTTCTGGCAAATGGTACTTTTAAAGTTTCATTGAGAACAGATCTTAAAGATCTTTGTGCATCGTACAATGTTAACATGTCCCGGATATAAGATGGAGCCATGCCACAAAGAGCTTTGTAGACAGACACAACTAATTTATACTTGTAACGATAGGAAAGTGGATACCATTTCAAACGAGTAAACATTTCCACAGAGGGAGTGCCAGAGTCACAATCCAAAATTAATCTCATTGCCCGTTTTAAAAGACCGTTTAAACGATCCATATCCTTCTGACTATAACAACCCCAAATACTAAGACAATAGTCAAAATAGGGTAAAATAAAACAATTGTAAAACTGGCGCCTCGCTGAGGTTGGTAGAAATGGCCTTATTGTGGCCAAGAGATATAGTTTACATTTGATTTTCTTCACAATATTATGGACATGAGATGCCCAAGACAAATCACTCTGAATAGTAACACCAAGAAGTTTCTCACAATTAACATTTTCAATATTATTGCTACCAAGTTTAACGTTTAGTACTGAACTAGTCAAGTGTGACCGTTTTTGCCTAGTAGTGACCAACATGCATTTGGTTTTCTCAGTATTAGGACACATTTTGTTATTTAAACACCAATTATTAATATGTTCAAGGTCACTATTTAAATTACATTCTAATTCATCAGTGGTCTTTGTTGCGTTCTTGGTTGAACATTTGGGTTCGATTCTATCGATAGTGACGACTGGACGACCGACGTCACCAACAAGTAGACTTTATTCAAGAGACGCAGACATGCTACATACACATCCGCCATGCCATGCGGGGGAGAGCGTATATACCGGATGGCGGGGGAACTATCATGTGACTACATTTGCATATATGAAAGGATACAATCAGCATGCATAAATTAATTAACTCAATAACACAAGATGCTGCGCAATGTGCTGATTGACTGAATATCAGAACAATGCAGTCACATTAAATTGATTATTTCTTTAATTATGACACTGCCTGTCGAACAAAACATTGCTCCTCACTTACTCAGAATGACTTTAAAAAAAGACAAAAGAGGTAATTTACGTTTTACGTGTTTTATTTATCAGCATTTAAAATTACAGGTGAATTTCTTGTTGAGAAAAAGGAATTAACATTCAGTATGCAATGCGTCTCGGTTTTATTGAGACATTCACAGCTTGTTGAGCTGCGCCCTCTAGCGGTTCAGTGACAAACTATTCTCAATCAATCATAATGTCCCTTTCCATATGGGGACAATTGAAATAAACACATAACATACTTCAGTTTTGGTCATTTTCTACTTTTTAACAGAAGCCATACTGATTGACCTGAAATGTTTTGTCACTGAACCATGAGCAGAATTCATCGCATAGCAAGTTTTGTGATAGTGTAGATTGTTGCTTCGTTCAGAAATAAAGAAAGATGAATTAAATTCTTATATAGGATGGTCTTAGTAGGATGGTCGAAATTTAGATGTTCCTGCCCCTAGCTTTAAAGAAAGATGAAAGGAATTGTAAAGAGACAGAGCATGAAAACAGTAAAGATGAACAGACCATGTGTACATGCATTTTCCACAAAGCTAGAAAATGGAAATTGCATGCATTCATGTTTGTATGTACTATGTTAGTCTACACTAAAAGTCTAAAAATGTTTTTTTTTAATTTTTTTTTACTTTTTATTTCTTTTTTGCTTTTGTGTTTTTTTTTGGCTTTTTTGATTTATTTTATTCTATACTTTTGTTTTCAGTTTATCTGTTGCAAATTTTAGTGGAGGACAGAATGAGGCACCAGCAAAATAAAGTCAATTATAGAACAAAGTGCAAACGAAATGGAAATGAAAGTACTGCATTTCAAACTCAAAAGACAAAAACTGGTGTTATTGTCATTAACTGTTAAATGTTGATGTGTAATATCGCTCAGGGAACGACTCAGGGTTGAATCATGACCTGGAACGAAAGTAAGAGATTGAGTGAATTTAACTGTGTCCTGAATAGCTGCATGGGTGGATAAAGAGAGAATGGCTGGAAAGACATGCTTGACTATAGATGTTTTGTTGATAAAGGTAGTAAATGAAAAAAAGCCATAAATCGTATGTCTGTCACCATGTCACTGTCACTTACATGTCTGTCACAATCTGTCACTTGTATTTGTTTGTGAGTAGTATGTCCAATCACTGTCACTTGTGTGTCTGTCACTTTGTTGAGTTTTCATTGTCACTGTTTTCACCTTGTTGTTGTTGGGATGTCATGTCTTCTGTCATGGTTTCCAAAGCTTCAATCAACTGTTCGTCGGTCAATGTTTCAGTGTCATCTACGATTTCCAGTTCAGTCTTGTTTATGTCATTGTCTTCCTTGTCAGCTGTTGGTTTATTTTTATGTTCCATTGTTTGTTTTCTGATTTGTGATTGTATGTAGTTTTTTTTGAAAGTGTTTGCTTTGATGCAGCGCATGAGAAGTGTTTCTCTTTTTTTGAGTGTGTCTATTATCTTGTGTGTATGTAGCATTAAATGGTGGGTTTCTTCAAGCTCTTTTTTCAGGTTTTCTTCTTTTGTACATACACCCAAATACCTTTCTAACAGAGACTGGGCCATCCTGTTGACCAAAAAAAAAAAAAACTCGTGACAAAAAATGTCTAATGTAAAATATGTCTAATTTAGAATATTGTAGTACTGAAACTCAATACTTTGATCTGTATCAGTTTGTATGCTGTAGTGTTCTGTGTTGTGCATATATTTCACTGATTTCCCATGATAAACCTGTAACATAGGTATGACTTGAATTTGTTTGCTTCAATTATCTCCGTGTTTGCGATTAATAATTATAATATCCCGTCTCCGGTTGGGGGCTCGCGACCGACTTTTTGTTTGTAAGTGCGCACGACCGCTATACGTGACCCCCGTCGCTTAGGCCTACCCTATGTTCTAACGGAACAAATTCAGCACAAACGAAAACCGCTAATTTCAAGTATCTTTACGCGTATAATGTCCCGAAACATGTTAATTTACTCCAGCCATACCTTTGTTTACTCGTCCCGTCTTTAAAATTGTGAATGGCTTTGATTTAATGTGAATTAGCGACATCAAACGAACACTCCGGACAAGCCGCGGAGTCGGACCCCCGACCATGTTTTACCTGTGATGTTTGATGTCTATTACCTGTGCAAACAAACATGAACCTGTGACCGAAACGGTATACGCTCGTAAAAGAGGCGTAGATTTAGATCAATAGATAGGAATATGATGGGAGCCATGAGCTTTTAAAAATTACAACATTCAAACAACATGAACTATTCAAATACCTATCTGACTTACAGATTGATATATGGCGGGTGCCACATGTGGGGCAGGATGCGCTTACTATTTTCGAAACACCTGACATCACTTCTTGGTCTTTTGGCCAGAGGTCCATATATCTTTCTTTCATGAATTTGACTTTTGTTTTGTGTCTATGTTTACAACTATTGTCTTACAAATTTTGACCTAGTGTTATTGGATTATGGATTGGTATGATTGCGATTATATTATTATACAACACTTTACTCGTTCCTTTAGCAATGACTTCATACTTTAACATCTGCATAATTTAGTCTTCAACACAAAAGTCACTTTTCTTTGGCTATGGTACGTCCACTCTCTCTCGAAAGAAATTATGACACCTTCAATATCCAGAAACAGTGTAGCACATAGGATTGTTTATTTCAAATAATATTATATAGGGCTCAGCCCTTGGTGTCGCGCCAGGGGTTAAGATTGGCAATGTTATTTGTATTGATTCATGATAAAATGTAATTAATTGTTACTTCATAAACGTTTATATGACAACTATGCCCAGTTTCCCTCTGATGAAAGCAGTTCACGTACGTACACGATGTCAAACCCTGCAGCAGTGCAGGTAGGCCTATAGATTTTCTGTAACGTGTAAAAATTTTGGACAAAAATTGGCAATTTTTACAATGATAACAGCCTATTGCGTTAAACAAGGGACGTATCATGCAATCATTATCATTGCAATGGTAACCGCACTGCCCAACTTCCACTTGCAAGCTGAAAACTATAGCGTTCTGTCTAAAAACTGGCAATTTTTGAATTTAATTATTGACACAGGGGGCGCTTTTCTAAAATTCAATCCCAGCATTCTTTGCGTATGCCACCGTTCATATGCACGACAGTTTTCTCCCTTTATCTATATGAACGATATTTTGTATCAGCGACAAGGTGCATAATAACATTTACTGGCTAATAAAAGAGGTATATTTTATAAATGGCATGTTATATAATGATAATTTGTTTCGTACTTGTTTATTTACGAGTACTCAAAAAAAACATGGCGGCGCCCGTGAAAGAAGGGTACACTTCCGGTTACTCGCATAGTATATTATGAATAAGCGCATGCGTAGTCAGTAAGCCGCTGGCGCGACTACTACATGAATATGCAGACAAAAATCAATAGATGAAAATTTTGTTCAATGCTATACATGTATATCATTGATATAGGAAATATACCAGTGTATCCAGAAATACCAAGTGTACAAATATAGTGTGAAATAAATTTGGCATCTACTTGAATTTTTAGGGGTGCCCAGAAATAAATATTAAATAAACATTATTTATTGCTTGGTATGCTTTTCACAGTACAAGCATCATATCATGCATTTCCAGTTATCTCTTTCACAAACATTCATTCAGTAGGGTTTTGTGAAGCATCTTGTTTACTGAAAAAATCATGTCTAATGTCTGTGTAGTCTTTGCAATGAAAATGAAAATGTATCTCATCTTCTACTTGTTTGTTTTAGCAAATTGGGCATGCTCTGTCTATGACATCGATGTGTGTTAGTGAGCATGCGTGCGTGAGTGCTTCACGAACTCTACAACGTGTGGAGCGGTCTCAGTCAGAAAAATGTAACAACTTTATAGCCGGCTATTGAACCACTCTTTTTGGGAGTGGAGATTTAGCTGAGCGGTTCTCTCCGCTAGGCCACTGATGCCGTATGTTATGGGTTCGAACCCGATTGAAAACTAGCCGTAATTTCACTACTGTATATGAGTCCGAGCTATATCTGTCACTGCTCAGGTATGCAGTGACAGAGACACTGCAGTAGCAGGCAGTAAATGATAGTGACACTACCCGTAGGTAGTAGCTGTATTAACTTTGAAAATTTTGAGAATATCTTTGTTCAGTTTATACAACTGTGTTCTTGTTCTACTCCCTACAGCATGTTGAACTGCCCAGTATTCAACGTGCCAACAAAATGTACCATGCATTTGAATCATTGACAAATGACAGTCAGTAGTCTGGACTCTAATCAAATTTACACCAAATACATATTTAGGTTCACGGGCTTTGTCGACAAAGTGAGTATTGAGTGTTTCAGCATGCTATAGGGAGATAGCAAGAAACTGTAGTTGATATATTGCATAGAAATATTGCAAAAATCATCAACAGTTGCAGCTTCTGCCCCGTACTAGGCCAAAGTGTTTTTTACGACAAATCATGCATGTTAAGATTTTATTGAAATAAAAGTAATGAAATGTGACAAAATGGTTCTAGATTTTGTTTAATTATTACTAACATTAGAACAATGTTACAACAAATGTTATTCATTTTTCATTGAATTACCTACCAAATCGTGGGATTCTAAATGCAAAAAGTTAACAAAAAAATTTCAGGTCCCCCTATAGGCAGAGCAAAACTTTCAAGTCCCCCCTCTACAACCCCAAAAATTTTCGAATCCCCCAGAATTCTTCCAGCCCACCCCCACCGTTTTACTGAGAATGCAGCCTTAGAAAAGTACTTCCTTATGCACACCACACATCGGTCGTAGTGTATCGGTTCACAAGCGATCGTGGTCTGCACTGGTGCCGTCAACTGGAAATCATCGCAAAACATGTTTCTAAGGGTGATATTTCTTAACATACTAATTGCCAGAAAGTGTAAAAAATGTTCCGTTGCAGTAATAATTAAAAAGACTATATATTACAAGAACGACAACACTACTACTACTACTACTACTACTACTACTACTACTACTACTACTACTACTACTACTACTACTACTACTACTACTACTGAAAATAATGTGAGTAAATTACAAGGTGAAACTATTACACAGCTAATGGAAACTTTATTTGATCAATCAATCTTGATCACGATTACAAGGCATAGTTAACATTTGAAAAGAGAAATATCGATCTTAGTTTCATTTGATGCCCCAGTCCACGTGACGTGTTTCTAATCTCCTCCATTATTTCCATTCATTCTGTTGTTTCTATTTCCTCCACGTCGACCACCCCTGAACGCAAAACAAGCATCTTCCATATCATCGAAGCCAATCACCACACCAAAACGAAACTGCAAACGTAAAACAATGGAATGAGTTACTTTCAAGACCTTCCACCCAATGTTTCGCAAAAAAACCGCAAGAAAACGTCCCCCATTATATCGTCAGTCAACGTTTGAAGTGAAACAACCAAGGCGCTGCAGGTAATGTAGCATTAACCTGCAATACGTATGATGTACCAATTGCACACATGTACATATAAACACACCCACACACGCACACATTATCAATGGTAGTACCTAACAAAAGAATTCTCAAGCATAAATTCCAAGGTAAGTGAGAGTTTTCAGAGTAACCTACCCCTCCAATGAAACCACCTTGTGCTTCTGTTTCGGTAAATCCTTGCAGGATAACTATGGCAATGATTAGGCTAAGGGACAATGCAACACTCTTCATTTTGATCTGTAAAACAAATGACAAAATGTGCAACTTATTAAATGCACTTAGGCATTCATTAATTTCGATACCAGACATCCATCGAAAATTCGACGTTACAAGACTTACAAGAATAAAACATCACGAATGTGAGAAATCTAACTTTTTGCGGATGGATTTAAAACATTGACATATGCATCAACGTACTTCATTTTGACCATACATACACTGAGTAAAATATGTCATGATACGGAAAGTAAAACTGAATCACTTTTTCCTCTTTCTAAAAACCACATGACAAAACCACATGACACCATAATTATTTTCAAATCTGAATGATAAATTTCAAATCTTTCCCCAGCTTCACTACTCAGTTTGTTCGCTTTGCAAGCTAAGCGAACATGGGTTTGTTGTTTTAATTCCGTCAATTCGTACGACTGAGATGAACGTTAATTTGCCTACAGACATGCAGAACAATTTCACTGTATTACTATAATTCTCTTGAACTTAAAACAGAGTAGGTATAAGAAGCCATTGTCAACAGGCTGAATTCAAAGATAAATTAGCAAAATTGTTTGTTTCTTTTGATGTAAACCTTCGAATGTAAACCTTCAGAATAGTACTGACAATATGATATCATTTAAACGTTTTCAGAGCGTGATTAGCAATCCACGTGTCTTCAAATAATCATCGCTGAAAATAATTTATATTAGACAATGTTCTAGAATTTCTACTCTATACAGGAACTGACAATAATTGACTGAGTTCTGTACGTTTTTGAAGGCTGAAATTTCTAATGGAGAAATGTTACGTACCACATACAATTATAAAACAAATGACAAAAACTTTACTTTGGCTTAATTACCCGACTTAACATCTGCAGAATACATGAAACGTAGGAAATATCAACACGATGTCACCATTAATACAGTACGTTTTACAATAAGTATCACATTCACAGAGAAGGAAATAATATCATTCGTTATTGTTGACGAGTGAATTCTGGTACTGACTAGAATTCTAGTTAAAACAAGTAGGCTGCATTCTACACGTGCAGACGTTGATGCATGCTTTGGGGAGTTGAAAATCAGCTTGCAATTAACATATAAATGAAAATTAGTGAAAAACTCTTCAAAAGTTACAGCTCCTGGCCCTTAAATAAGAAAAATACGAAAATATAACTGATATCAATGCTGCTACTGATGACACACGTTACACTATCAATCTTTAAGACTTAGGTAAAGAAAAATTGGAAATTTAGCAAGATGAAGGTCGTCGAGAGAGTAGAAATTTGTTCCAAGAAATATTCAGAGAACCAAGATCTTACAAAATATTATTCTTTGCGCAAGGCGAAGAATTCACTGTTTCTTGAAACGTTTCTTAGACCTACCAAGCGCTGCCTGTACTAATTATTGGGAAAATAGAATAAAAACGATACAAATAAATATACATACTTGTTAATTGGATGGTAGCCCCGCACTTTGACGAGACGAGGTGAAAGCAGAGAATGCCGCACTCCAATGATGACAATTGTCTTTTATAGCTGCAGCAGGCATAACGTGTTGATTAGCAGAACAAATATCTAAGTATAAAGAATGCTTTAGAAAGGTTACCGACGAATTTAATAGTTTGGTAGAATTTTAGGAAGTAATGTTGATATGTTATTGCATATTTTAAAAACAAAAAGGTTGTCGCATCGATACACATCATTCCAATATCTACGATACGTAAAAATCGTAATAATTTCAACAAATGTTTATCATATACGTTTCAGGAAATAGAAAAAGTCAGTCAATGACATGACATCACCTCTACATCATACATCATACATGCGCGTTAATAACGTAAAGGATTTGTCTACACAGTACGTCGTTACACAAAATTGCTATGACCGAGCAAAGAATGAGGTAATCGGTAAGATAGCGTTCTGTAGTGATCATAACTGGTGTGGATGTATCAAACTTACCATTATTAAATGTCAATACAAGTTGGGTAGCCCGGCCGAAAAAGTATATTGAAAGCCAGAAAATGACGAGTGACAGAGTTGAAAGACCATGATTTTTTGTTAACATTATTTCATGGATTTTCAAACATGCTGCTTTTCAGCTCAAAATAGACACGTTGAGGATTTGCAAACCCCATCGATTGCCGTTGAGGATTTTCAAGCCCCATCGATTGCCGTGTCTAATTATGTTTGTTGTATTCAGGAGGAAAATAAATAAATCGATCTAGGTGTCAATAAGTGTCTTCAAACTTTGATAAGATTCAATGGACATTTGGCACAACATCCATCAGTAGTCGAGAAAAAAACATTAACAGCATTTAAAATTTCGTTGTGGGATATCGAAGCGCCGAGTGTATTTATGATTAGTCAGCTGAAACTTGTTGTGTTTGTGTAATGACTGACATCAAGAGGTACTTTTAAGAGTGTACAACGAATATGTGGATAATATGAATATTTAAAAAAGCAACAAATAGAACCTAAAACAGGTGGAAAAGGAAGTCCCATTAGAAAGTGGGCCAACTTAAACCATTATATGACTTTTTTCTGTATCAGCCGTACTCAAATTTAATAAAGGCAATAGTTCGACATCGGGGATGTCGAGCAGTCGTGTTTACATATGGCGTAGTCGAGTAGATGTCACGGTCGTACGCGAGGTTTGCTTGGTATGCATCTACGACCAGACGACATTAGTACCATTCATCGACTACCCACGTCACGAGTTAGTTCAAATGCGAAACCAAGGCAAATTATCGTGAAGTTTGTAAGAGAGATGTTAAAACCAAGCTAATGAAGAATAAACGGAAATTGAAGAATTTGCCGTACAGAAGATCTGTATACATAGAGGACGATTTAACCCCCATGAGAAGCAAAATAGTACGTGAACTAAAGAAAGACGAGAGACTTAAAGGCAGAGTCTGGACTATCGTCGGCAAAATCTTTTGTAAGTTGAACGAGGATAGTCAAGAAAAAAACACATTATTGAAAACCCCGATGACCTGTTCAAAGTTGGATGGTCTGAAAGTAAAATAAATGAGTTAAATTTCTATCTTAGGACAGGCCCGACCCCTTCAATGATATCAAATGCGCAATCCTACATGATCAAAATTATGCTAAATACCCTCATCATCGTCATGTCAATTTTACTTGCATCAACATCTGCGGTCTGCAGTCTAAAGTAGATCTTGGTATACTTGATAATTATATTCAAAACTTTGATTTTGTATGTATTAGTGAAACCAAAACGGACACAGTTGATAATGATAGTTTTCCTGGGTTCAAGTATATTCCTATGATGAAAAAATACAACCATCACAAATTTGGTGGTATTCATGGGCTTGGCATTTTTGTTCGCGATCATTATTACAAGCATATTTCTGTTTATGACAAGACAGTCTCTGAAAGCATTCTCTGGATCAAAATTGATGAAAAAGCTTTTGGTTTACCAATAATACTAGGGGCCATTTATCTCCCCCACGAAGGTTCCATTTATCATCATGAGGATATCTTTGAGCTCTTAATTCAAGATTTATGTATGTTTAATAGTAAAATTGACTGCCCTATTCTACTCATGGGTGACTTCATGCCAGGACAGGTTGCCATTGTGATTTCACTACAATTGAACATGAAACTATTTTAAATTGTGGTATTGATCCTTGTACTGAATCAGTTTATGATAGCGTTGACAACTTGCAAAATCTTGGAATTACTGTAGAAAGGTATAATCTTGATAAAACCATGAATAATAATGGAAGGTTAGAGATTGACCATTCTGTTGGCAATTTTACATGTTTTAAACCAAATGGTTCCAGTACAGTTGATTATGCTATAGCTTCACCTAGTGTTTTCCCACTAATCTCTCATTTCGAAATTGATTCGTTTGATAGTTGTCTCTCAGATGTGCATTGCCCAGTGAATTTGAGCATTAAAACAGACATAGAGCATATTCAAAAACCTTCCATTGAGAATTCTCAGTTTGATCCTACTTTTGAGCCTCTCAAGGGAACATGTAAGAAGCACCTTAAAACAAAATGGCAGGCCGGGTTAGCTGGGGATTTCAAAGAAGCGTTCAGTGATCATATGCAAGCAAACAACAATTTAAAAATGAGGCTTAATACACTAAATGTATGGAGTTTACAACAAGGTGATGTAGATTCTTTGACATCTGACCTTTATAACATTTTTATTAGTGCTTCTATGTCTGTTGGCATCACAAAAGCACTCCTGCTGGGAAACGGTCACGTAAAACCCACCGTAGTAAACCTTGGTTTGACAAATCTTGTGAAGAAGAACATAGATATTAATATATAAGAAACAAGAATAGACTGAAAAAAATGAAAACCCCTGAAGCCCAAATTGAAATTAGGCAAATGTACAAAGCTTTAATCATACAAGTAAGAAAGTTGAAGAATAATAAGAGTTGTGGCATAGACAACACTATTAATGAATTTATCAAAAACAGCCCTGATAAAATACGTGAGATTATAGTTGATTTGTTTAATGTGGTTTTTGATACCGGTTTTGTTGCTCATGATTGGTGTGTATAGGTATCATAAAACCCTTGTATAAAAACAAAGGGTCAATTGATGATCCCGACAACTACCGAGGTATAACTCTGCTGAGCTGTCTTGGGAAAATGTTTACCTCTGTTATAGATGCTCGATTAAGTTGGTATGTTGAGAGCACTGGCATGCTAGACGAAGAACAAGCTGGTTTTCGGGAGGGTTACAGCACAATGGATCACGTCATTGTCCTTCATAGCATTATTGACTTGTATTTATCTCGCCACAAACGAATTTTCTGTGCTTTTATCGACTATAAAAAAGCGTTTGACCTTATTGATAGAGCTGCCTTTTGGAAAAAGCTTGTAAGTCATGATATAAATGGTAAAGTCTTGAATGTTATCTATAATATCTATGATAATGCCAAATCATGTGTAAAAAATGAGAAGTCTTTTAGAATTATTTAATTGTAAAGTTTGTGTTAGACAAGGTGGTATTTATCTCAATGACTTCGAATACTCTGTCAGCAGAAGTTATAGAGGATTAGATCAGCTTTTAACCTCTCACCCCCAGTTCCCTGTATACAGGTCCAACTTTACCATAGAAAACAATGGATTTGGGACAAACCATGGTGGTGAAAGGGTTAAAAGATTTTTGCTCTGCACTTAGTGACGGCGATGTCGAAATATTTCTGCGTCTTTATGTGTTATTGTATGCTGATGACACTATTGTATTTGCAAAATCTGCTGAGGAGTTGCAAAATATGCTGTACACATCTATTGTAATAACTGGTTCCTTACGGTTAACACTTCAAGTAAAACTAAGGTTGTTATTTTTTCGAAGGGTAAAGTTAAAGAGCACCACAAGTTTACTTTTGGCAAAGACCCTATTGAAGTCTGTGATGACGACACATATTTAGGAACACTCCTTAATTACAATGGTAAATTTACAAATGCAATTGATAAAAAGGTCAATCAGGCTAGGCGTGCCATGTATAGTCTTAAAGCCAAGGCCCAGCGTCTTAACCTTCCTGTTGACATCCAGTGTGAATTATTTGATGATTTGTCACACCTTTACTCTTGTATGGGTGTGAAATTTGGGGGTATCAAAATCCCGAACAAATTAACATATTCTATAAAAAGTACCTGAAAACTCTTTTAAGGGTCAATACTAGAACAGCGAACTGTATGGTTTACGGAGAGTTGGGGGAAAACAGTATGGATATTATTATTGAAAAACGTATGATTAATTTTTGGATACACTTGATATCTTCCAAAGAGAGTAAATTGTCTTGTTCCATGTTTAGATTATTGAAGTCCATGTATGATAAAAACAGCTATAAGTCGCCTTGGATTGTAAGAATCGAAAGTGTTCTTGACAAGTGTGGTTTTTCTAATATCTGGTATGACTATAAAAATGTAAACAAGAAATGGTTGAAATACAGTTTGGAGTTGCGAATGAAAGATATTTGCATTCAAAATTGGCACAGCGAGGTCCAAAAATACTTTATGTACAAACTATCGTATCTTTAAGAATGAGTGTATCTTTGAATGCTACCTATCTAAGCTCAACGCAACTGACAGAATTAATCTCACTAGATTTCGTCGTGGTAGCCAAAAACTTCCTATTTCCAACCGTTACCAAAATAATATTAGTAATAGTTGTACTTTGTGTAATTCAGGCAAAACAGGTGATGAAATGCAATATATACTAGAATATCCTGCTTTAATAATGAAAGAAGACATTATGTAAAAAGTTATTACTGTGGATGTCCCAACACTGTCAAGTTCAAGAATCTCTTCAAAAGGAAGAATTTGCATGATCTCTCAAAATTAGTAAAATTCGCCAACCTCATTATGACCAAGTTTAAGTAGCTTTTTTTCTGCTTTGGATATTTACGTACTTTTTCCGCATATGCTCGTAATTGTTCTACTACTTGTGCTATTTTAAAATACATTTTAATGTCTTTTATCAGAACTTTATCAATGTATTTTTTTCCTGTTTGGAGATTTTGATGTACATGTACTCTCATATCTCGAAAGGGGTCTTAGAGCTCAATAAAATTATTATCATATAAATTATTATTATTATTATTATCATTATTATTATTATTATTATTATTATTATTATTGTTATTATTATTATTATTATAGTAATATTATAAAACTGACAAAACGCAAAAATGCAAGTGCTGCACTTTGATGTTTACGCATATACGTCACGTACAGCGCAAGCACTCTATTCAGACTCTCCTAACGTAGACTTGAATAGTGTTCTCTGCGGTATTATCCCATAGGTGATGGTGATACTTTTAAACTGAGTTCATTAGCTTGTTCTTGTCTCGTAGTTGACGAATTTGAAATGCCCGTATTTTGTAAGCAGCAATGCAGTATCACAAACTGTCTGGTTCTTGTATAGATTCATAGTGTTTTGCTTCTCATCTCATTTGTCGTCTGTTAATCTTTCCTTGAAGACCGACACCAGTCCGATGGAAATCAAAATCAACTGAAATAAAAACCAAGACCTTTTTTTATAGTCGCAGCAACACAACATGTATCCACTTCCCTGTCACTTCAACCGCGTTTTCCACGTTATTGCCTTTATCATCACATTCATTTCCATTTCATGGTATTACTATAGACACTCTTTCAAGCAAAGACAGTATGACGTCAAATAACTCTAACAAATCAATATGAACGTTGAGTAAGTCGACTCTAATACATTATATAGGGAGAAGTGTTGACGACAACGGCTATTATATGAAAAAATATTATTAAAATATTATTAAAATTTTCTGAAATTTCTTTTTCAAACATTTCGTTCATTCTGTTAGAGCAAATGCCAGGCAAAAGGCAAAGCTATTCAGTGGAAACAATAAAAGTGTCATTCATGACCATGATACTACGCCGTAGAAGTTTTTGTCAGTCAGTCCTGATCCTCTACTGTTTTAATGCTTAATTCACTGGGCAATGTACATCTGAGAGACAACTATCAAACGAATCAATTTCGAAATGAGAGATTAGTGGGAAAACACCAGGTAAAGCTGTAGCATAATCAACTGTACTGGAACCATTTGGTTTAAAACATGTAAAATTGCCAACAGAATGGTCAGTCTCTAACCTTCCACTGATGATTTTCAGATTGAGGCCTTTACATACCTCTAAACGATAAAACAAAAAAGTTCATAGAAATAGCTTTCAGGTGATATATAATACTTGGGTAAAAGTACACATCTTGATGGCAAAATTGACGTTTGAAAATAGGTCGTCGCAAAGGTGGAAAGCTACCTTAAGATCAACATCTGTACCGAATTTCATCAAATTTGCTATGGTATTTCGAGATATATTTCCTTAATTATAGAAATTCATAAAATATGCAAATTAGCAATTTAATCTTGAATTATTTATCCAGAAATATCATGCTGGTCAAGATAGTCAACATCGAGACTGTTAAGTTGTTCAACCTCAGTTCAACGTTCAACCATTGGTTTCCAAAATGGGGTTGCCAACACACAGCTGTGATCATCTGCTGAGCGGTAACATCAGCCGACCACCAAAAAATCCAAACTTACTCTACGAAGTTCATGAAGTTGGAACATTGTCTTTGAGTCAAAACAATGACACGACCACCAGATCCAAACACTCCACGCTTGCTGATATGCACGCATTCTCATGTTACCTCGTTAAATAAAACATAATTCTCTGACGAAGACGTCGCATTACAATTTAATTTGCAAATAATATAATATGTACAGTGTCTCAGAGCGGTTGATTGCACAGGCTCTTGATTCAATGCAGGCGAACCGCCACTGATACAATAGCTTCGGTGACGGCTGGCGGTTGGCCTGCATTAGAGCCTGTGGCTAATTCGCTTATACCTCTGCATGGCAGAGCTGTGTGTTACTAGCGTTATACCACTCTCCGCCTCGTGCCCATTGTTCTAACCATGCTTTCTAATTTCCATAACCGAATATTTTATTATTACCACCTGGCTTTCTTTTGTTTAAAAAGTGTCCGATTTACAAGTTCTTTTGTTTAAAAGTGTCCGATTTACTAGTAAATCGGACAGTTCTTTTGTTAAAAACTGTCCGATTTACTAGTAAATCGGACACTTTTAAACAAAAGAACTTATAAGATGGACACTTTTTAAACAAAAGAAAACGTGGCGACGAGTAAAAAAAACATGCGAGACATTTACCAGAAGGAATTTATTTCACCATCAAGTACAGAGTAAAGACTGTGTCACACTTTAAAAGAATCACCGGACTGAATTAATTTTGCGTGACTGTACACCTCAAAATCAATTACAGGTCACCGTGAAATAACCGTTACGGTATTGATCGCAAATATCACTTCTGTCTTAGGGTTATTGTTATCACGATCATTCGAAGCTGAAATTTAAGACTTCAAAGTCAGTTGTCAAAAACTGAATGTGGAGATTTCAGTCGCATTTGGTAAAGTTAAATCTAGCTACAAGCAAACACGCAGTACCACAGTCATTGTGGATCTAGACATATTCAATTTGTTTTTTTGGTACTTGCAGTTTCTGTTGCGCCTTTCTCTGACGTGGCTGTGTAGCTTGGTCTTCCGATTGTGGCCGTTAGCACTGGCGTGACAGGGGACTTTTCTTTTCCATCTCTGGCTTTGGTAGTTGAAGTGCACCGGATACAGCTTTCATTTGTACTTCATCCGCCATATCGAACTACGTGGAGCGACTCGGCAATTGCATGTATGCAGCTCAAAGTTTTCGACCCAAATGAGCAAAGCGTGACTCTAACGTCGATCTGCAAACACCTTTTCACTTCACTCAACCAACCAATCAAGCAAATTCATACAATTCAAATAAAACCAGGTGCTCAACCACGTCATCGCACTACAATAGCAACACATGTCAACTTTGTTTTATCCAATCATGGGTTGTTTTTTTATACTTTCGTTCAACAAGGTGTCAAAACGCGTCAATGTTTTCCTGCCAAAGTTTCAACGTGCACTGCACTAAAATTACAAATGAAAACTTTCGGCGTGCAAACAAGGCTCTTAAACTCGGCAAATTCGTGGTATAACACGGTAAGCGAACTCGTAATCGGCGGTTTACGGAATTTAACGGTACAGTTTGCCATAAAACTCCTCGGCCCTGCGGGCCTCGGAGTTTTACTGGCAAACTGTACCGTTAAATTCCGTAAACCGCCTCCTACTCGTCCGCTTACCTATAGATATACGGCCGCGGCCTGTGGTGGGAGGTCGTATAACGCTGCTAACACACAGCCCTGCCATGCAAAGCTAATTCGCTTATAACTTTCACTTTTGACCATGCTCGCCACAGGCACCGCCGTAGTTGACAGCACTTTTAAACTACGTCGGCGCCTGTAATTCTCGCGGTGCGCACAGCCACTGAGGTATGTAATTTTGGTGTGGAACAGGTCTAGCCAAGGAAAAGAAAGTAGCAAAACGTTTAACCATGGAGCCAGACATGAACAAGCTCCATGGTTTAACAAAACATTCAACGCGCAGAGTATGTCACTAACTTTTGTGAATTTTTGGGTATCCCTCTATACAAACACCGTGAAATTCACTGCACTGCTGATGACCATTCATAATGTTGCTACCTACTATTTGGTTGCAGGGAGACAGCACATTTGACAGCGACCGAAAATTCAATTCAATTAACAATTGGCAAAGAAAAGTATAACTTTGTTGAAATATTTAAGTGATATGTCAATCGTCACCCTGTCACTGTTTGGTTCAATCTGATTGGCTGTTTCTAGATGTCCATCATTTACGTCAGGGATAATTCCAATAGACCACGCCTAAACTCAAAAAGAAATTAGGATTTTGGATCGAATTTGCAGTTTGCTTTCCAACATGGCATATGGCCATTCGGACATTGATAAAGTGAATTGCGATTTGACAAACGACTTTTGGAACGTTAAAAGGAAAATAAATAGGTACTAGTTAAACAGAATTTTGAAAAAGATAGGATTTTCAAATATCGAATGAAGCTTTCCAAGCAAAATTCTAATTGGCCACAATGTACCATCCTCACAAGGCTTTTTACTTATTTCTCACACTTTAACTTTCGGCAAAATCTAATATATTCAGAAAAGGGCCAAATGCGCTTCATCTGCTCGCCTAAAATATTTGAAATTTGATAATTACCCTTCATTCTATTTTTTAATTGAAGACCTAAATTAGAAAATGGAGTGGCCGCAAAGTGATCAGAATTTTGAAAAAGATAGGATTTTCAAATATCGAATGAAGCTTTCCCAGCAAAATTCTGACTGGCCGCAATGTACCATCCTCACAAGGCTTTTTACTTATTTCTCACTCTTTAACTTTCGGCAAAATCTAATATATTTAGAAAAGGGCCAATTGCACTTTATCTGCTCGCCTAAAATAATTGAAACTTGATAATTACCCTTCATTCTATTTTTTAATTCAATACCTAAATTAGAAATTGAAGTGGCACTTGCGTAAATTGAAAATGGGAAATGCAGGCTATTTTCTATTTTCAATTTGGTGCAGTCATGGCAATGACATGTAGTGCCGCCAACCCAGACAGCAAAGGGAGTCCGACGTAATTAAATGATTACATTGTAACAAAATTGTAGCACGATTATCCCGCGAATTGAACAGATTTTGACGTCAAGATGCACTGACCCTTTTGGTTCGTGCTGGCGTAATTAGCTCGAAATAAGAGAAGGCAGATCAAAAATGTCACCCCCCTTCTTACTTGAATGACCGTCTAGGGCATGTGATCTTTGGCCCGCCAAACTAAATTTAACACAGGAATTGCATGCACGAAAAGTAATAACACCGCTATACAATAAAAAATGGACCCCAAAATCGGACACTCTTGAAACGAAACGTTGTTTCGTTAAGTTTGTTGAGACTGTCGACAGTCGTTTGCGCCATTTCGTCGCTGCAGTTACGCTGGATTCGGCTGAGTCAAAGTTTCGATGTCTGGGCGCAAGTCTTCGGCATTTGCTAGCATTCCCCCGGTGGCGACACTCTCAGAGAGCATGGGCATCCATGCTCATTCCACAAAATTTCAAAATACCCCTAATCTGGGATTTTTCAACAAAAACGACCCCCTTATTTTGAGGAACACGGGAGAAAATGCGACCAAAAGTACCCCCTTACTTACAAAATCAAGGAGAGGAAGATGTATTGTTAGAGTCAGGTCAATGCTGAATTATTTTTTTCACATAATTCACACATCAGAGTCTGAAAGAAACTGTCAACTTTGGAACAGGAATGTCAAACTCATAAAATTCATTAGATTTCGAATTACAATTTTAAACCAGATCAAAGCATAGGAAAAGTACAATGAAACTTTTGGTGAAGTTTGAGTGTCTGATATGTATTTCCTGGGATATTTCAAACCTTCCTTAACAAGGTTTTTGGAAAAGTACCCCTTTTATCTCGATTTCACGGACCCTTGATAGGGAATAAAAAACACTCCCCCAGTGATTTTAGGACCACGCATGGATACCCATTTCCCCCCGACAGTGACACCACCGGGGCATTCCTGACTCGCGCCTTCGGCGCTACGCTTGCGGCCCCAGTCCTGGGCCCCACCCCAACCCCGTGTGTGCGAGAGGCAATAACAATAATAGAAAAGAAAAGGCACAAGGGACTGTCGATAGCCTAAGTTTTGTTTGCCCCGTTCCAAGCAGGCCCTGACAACAGGTTGGCACTTTGACAAATTGTACGAAGAAGAAAACATCTCTCCCAGGCATTTGTTTGGTTCGATAAATTTATTGACTCGTACATAGCGGACCATTTTGACATATGCGATGCTCTTTTATAAACCCGGAACGCGGTCTTGGCACTCACAGAAAAGGCAGGGTACTTATGCTTGTTACGCAAAATTTCAAAACACTCCTTACTTGGATCTGGGGTTTTCAAGAAAAAAGACACCCTTGGGCCTATAGGCCCCCCCCCAATAGTGCGAAATATAGGAGAAATATGAACCAGAAAAAAGTACCTAATTAATTAAGAGTCAGTGAAATAATTACATATGCAGTTACAACCATGTCAATGACCAATGACACTGTCTTGACACATCAGTGTAATCTTTGTTGTTGTTTAACAGCTGACCACCACTTATACAGTCTGGGGCAACAAGACAACTTTTGGGAAAAGGGTGTTCATGATGATGCCCTTATTTAAAGTCACATTTTCACCTCAGCGCTGAAATGGTATTACGTGTAAGAACATATTGTTTAGCAGATTTCAAAGTGTTATTCCAATCTTTTCATGGATAAAGCTTTGCAAAAAGTACGTGTTTGAGGGCAGAAATATTTTAGAGCTGCCCTCAGGGTAGACATACATTTTTTATCCTTACAGCATTGCATAGTGTATAGCAACTAATCTGCGTTGAGGCAAGCAATGTATCAGATGTTTAGGGGCAATTTCTCAATTTTTGGTCAAAACTATTTTTTGTCTAATAAGTACTCATCTGATAGCTTTGATATTTGGTATACAGGTTCATAGGAATTATCAAAATATGATATATTCAAAGTATGATGAAATCTACAATTTCGTATTTTGGGGGCAATTTTTGCTATTTATGGTAACAAAAAATTATTTCTTAAAAAGTACTTGTCTGATAGCTTTTGATATTTGGTATACAGGTTTGTACTGCGGCATTTTGCAATACGACGCGTTTTGTAATAACTTACGCAAAATGTAATAAGGGTATCAGCATTTTGTAATAAAATGGTCTACGCATTTTGTAATAAGGGTATCAGCATTTTGTAATAAAATATTGTTTACGCGATTTGTAACAAGGGTATCAGCGTTTTGTAATAAATCGCGTTTTGTAATATTAGTCAATGCATTTTGTAATAATTATAAACATCCGCTGATATTGCATGTATTTCAAAATGCTTTGTGGTTTCTGAATACGTAAAAATGTAATAGCATATAATGATGTCGATATTATATCTCATTACCAAGGCTAGGTTATCATAATAACGCCATATAAGGGGGTCTGAGTTGACAGTCAAAATGCAATCGAAGACAGAATGTGATTTATTGTATGCGATTTATAATCGAGAAAACAAACCGAGAAAGTTTTAGTAGGTTTTACATACAGTACTGTACTTTGAAAAAACAATATACGGCAGACCTTTCTGCATTTTTTTCTCTTCAATGTTACTGTTGGTGGATGAGACCTTTCTGCATTTTTTTCTCTTCAATGTTACTGTTGGTGGATGGAAAGAGAAAGGCTTTGAGATGACATGCAGAGCTCAGAATATGATAAAAGACAGCGACATCATCAACATTGACAGTGTTGTGTTCTAAGACCTAATTTTATTATACTAATGATGTACACGCCACAAAACCCACCTTATCCAGAAATGGTTCCCTTGTGACATTTTGAGGGTTTCAGTCTGATTGTTAGGGCGTTGCTACATTATTTTTACTTTTTTTACTAAAGAAAAACAATAAATATTGTTTTTGGTGACAATAAAATTGTGTATTCTTATGTTTTAGCATGTATATTGGATGAAGTATGCAAAACTCGAATAATCAAATTCTGAGTTTTGCAAAATGATTGTAATGTTAGTGTACACTATGATTTGAACGAAGCTTTTATTTGGTTCATAAAACTGATGTTACAAACATTTTGCTGAAACCATCAGTTGTAGACAACAGAATCTAATATAAATTTAGGCATAATTGAGAAATGGGAAGTGATAAATTCTTTAGAATGTCGTCAGAAAGAGAAGCAATATGTGAAAATCATTGTAAATTTAGAATACTGGTTGCCATTTTGAATATTTAATGGGGTCATGTGACCAGTATTTGCATATTTTGGGGGCAATTGTATTACTAGAATTCCAAAAATATCTTGCAATTGAGGACAAAGTTTGATAAATTCAATAGTCAGATGATATAAAATAGGATACCTTGACCTGTCTGACCCCTATTCAAGGGCGCTGTGTGTAATTCTTGACTTATGAGTGAAGACAAGAAAATCTGTGTGAGGTTTATCAAATCTGTGTAAAGTTTATCATAATGTATAAAGTTTACATCAAAGTCCATGGTAATGGGACTCTAACATGTGATTATGCATTGGGATATGATAAAATATCGATTATCTTTTACTGGAAAATTGGAAAACATGTAAAAATAATGATACATTTATATTGTTGGCGGCCATTTTGAATACCTAATTAGGTCACATGACCAGTATTAGCATATTTTTGGACAAGTGTGTCATTGTCATTCAAAATATACATACTTACTGTGGGAAATATTTCATAATATTAGGTGCTGGATGTTATGTTACATTATGCTTTGACTGACCTAACACTTATACAGAGCCTTTGTTTACATTACACTTAGCAGGTCAAAATGATACAAAATATGTTTTTTTTTCAAAATTTTTGTCACAATTTCATTGCAGTCCATCCTGACGTGATAGAAAACAGGTTTGGTGATGAAAAATGATGCTTTAATGAGGAATTCCTATGAAAATAAAGAAATATGTGGAAAAAATACAATATTTTATATATTGGCCGCCATTTTGAATACTTAATTAGGTCATGTAACCATAATTTGCATACTTTTGGCACAAAGTATTGTATGATGATTCCAAAATTATAATGGTATGGGACAGTCTTTGTTAATTTAAGAAGTCAGACGTCATGCTAGATGGTACTTCCAAATGTCAACTCCACCCCAGGGCCTTGGCATGGTGTGCAAAGGGTTAAAGTGGAAAATAAATTACAAAAGGTTGCAATATTCTAAGCAACTTCTACATGTATGATATGTGTTTCTCTAAAGTTGATTGTCGATAATTTACGGTAATAAGATTGGTGGAGCTCGTTAATATGTCAATGCTGACAGCCGATATTTATCAAAATACACTGAAATAAACACTGACGTGAAGCAGTCAATTAAAATACTGAATGATCATTTATTTTAATCATCCCATAGACAAGGACAAAATAAAGCTCTATCGATATCTGCCATTATCATTAAATGATAACAGCCATAGAAAGATTGATAGACAGACAGACAGACAGACAGACAGACAGACAGACAGATAGATATATAGATATGCATACTCAGGCACTCTTTCCTCCCTCACTCCCTTCCTCCCTCCCTACCCACATACATACATACATACATACATACATACATACATACATACATACATACATACTCAACAGGTCATATATACTTCCGCTTTAGTAGCTAAACAAGTCAAATCACTGAAACATCAGATTATTCTGACTATTTTGGTTTAGTTTAGTTTAGTTTAGTTTAGTTTAGTTTTAGTTTTGTTTACTTTAGATTACTTCAGTATAGTTAAGATTTTTTTTGAAAATAACGCAAAGAATGTATAAAGACACATACATGTAGTCATTAGCGCGCGTTTAGCGCGTCGGGCGATGCGTTGCACAAATGTCTGAGTGCTTACTTTGCTATTACTATTTTCGTAGTAATTATTATCGTACATCTCCTTTTTTATCAAGAACATATGCACCCGTCGTTTCCGATGCATTATTCCATACACTTTAGAGGCATATTCTGCATCGCCCTCTCAACTGCTAGCGGGTTAAGGGTAAGCGCCATCTTTGTTTACATCGCGCGCTCATCCAACATTCGATGTACGAGCCGAGCAGCGATGCCGTGCCATATTTGTACAGTGCCGTCTTGGTGAACTTTCGTTATTACCTCATAATATTTTTCACCTCTGAACAATCGTAATACATTTACTTCTGTTTCTTTTACCAGAAGTTATTTTCAAAGTACAGTATGCAGTTTCAATGACGCACTGTTTATCATCAAATATGAAGGGGTTATTGCAAGCCCGTTACGTGCCCGTTTTTACGGAAGCTCGATTCTATTGTGTGCGAAGGCAGATGTATAATAATTTATTTTATGTTATTATATTTTATAACACCTCACTCATTAAGCGTGCACTGCCATTGGTTAAACACGACTCACGTGACATGTAAAAGAACATGATGATGCCCTCTGCATTTGTTATTACATGGATGACGTCATTTTACTTACTGCGCATCCTTTCTGTGCAAAACGAATTGTCGTTCGCTTGTTGTACTTTGCAGTTGGCAACTTATGGCTGCGAAACGTCATGCAGAGCTGTCACCGGCACAGTTAGACGATATTTTGATGCAAGTAAACAGCAAACGAACGAAAATGGCAACAAGGAATGCAATTTCTGTATTCAACGACTATGCAAGCAACAAATTTGGATACGCCACCGAGGAGATCGGCAAGCTTTAGTGGCAACCCTAGACTCGGCACTGACAACATTTTATGCTGAGGTCCGGACTCAGAAGGCGAACTGTACTCGAAGAAGTCTTTGTGTTTTTGTTTCTTTGCATGTTTGCTTGTTAAGTGTAATAAAAATAATAACACATGAGAGCCAGGGCAATATTACGATTTTTTGCCTGCCCTCGGGCTTGTGGTCATGATCGAAATACGGATGATTCCCTCGCCTACGGCTCGGGCATCATCAGTATTTCGATCATGACCACCATCCCTTGGGCAGGCAATAAATCTTGTTATACCACTCCAGGTCATGTGACCTATTGTTCTTGCCATCCATTTATCCCTGAAAACACGACTGACACCTATTGTTATTATGCAAAATAAGTAATCAGTCATACTTTTATTCATATGTAAATAAGTAATCACCACACTTTAATGAAAGAAAATCATGACTGATTACTAATTTGCAAGAGAACAATAGGTCAAGTCGAGATGTCAAAAGCATTCACACACATTCAATAACAAAATGAAGACAATTTTTTCAACTGATATGTTATAGCATCACATTTTATAATTCAATTTTAACTTTCTTTGAACCATGCTCAATGTAAGCAACATGATTTATTGATGAAGGCTGTCCATCTTTAGATTCGGCGTCTTCTTGGGTTGGACCAATCTTGTCTGTTTTGTTACATTGTTTTGTCGTAACTTGAGAAAGTGGTTTACTTACAGATTCCTCTGATTTAACACTAGATGGAGGTGGTAGTAATATATTCGACACATGCTTTTGTTGTGCAGTAATACATTTGAGGCGCGTAAACCGTCATCTGATCTGTGACCTGTTTGTTCTTTGATAAGCTGCTCATCGAATCCCTGATGGTACAAAGATGTTGCTGCATTCACCTGAAATTATCAAACACAAGACATATGTGACAAATATCATGGAAATAAGTACAGCCTTTTTGTTACGTTTGTGGAATAGTCGAAAGAAATTCTGTGATACTGCCGCACACACAACAAATTGTTTTGGTCAATGAATTTAATTTTATAACTTTACAGAATTCGTTTTGTGTATAAATATTTTAGTAAAAGAATAAATTACCTTGCCAGAATATCCAGTGTGCTGGCAGTCTGGCCAAGCCATCTTGCACATTTGCTTTGTGTAAAGACGTATATTTTCTGGCAGGAGAACTTGATTATCCCTTGGCAAGGGTCATCGATAGTACAATCCCGTCCAGTGTTATCATCGCCAAGTACTTTTTTTTATAAGTTGAAGTACACATCGTGGATTTTATGCGCTCCGTAGTAGCGGCTGCTCTTATAGGGCAGTTTCCCAAAGTCCACTTTGGTTGTTTTTACATGGCCGTCCATGGAACTCTAGGTAGTCTCTTGGGTCATCAGATCAGACAAGTTGACAAGGTCCATCTTGACCAGTCGAAAACACGAAAATGGTATTGAAAGCCTGATGCATCCATGAGGCAATCACATGCATCAACAGATTGAATTCCTTCTCGCTAGCCAATAGCCAACAAGATATAGTAAGGCAAACCATTTTATCTAACCAATCAGACTAAAACAGTTTCCTTCTACACAGGTGCATTATACCACTCTGTAGCCCTTATTCAAATGCAGATTTGCAGTTGACCAGAGCCCTTGTCCTACTTGTCTGGGATAGGTCATTCTCCCAAACTCGCATGCCAGGTGCATAATGACCTCTGTGAACCTTTCGACGTACAATGGCTCACTCCATTCCATTGTGGATATTCAAATCAAAAGTAGACGATTTATTGACAGTAATTTTCAAATTTTAGAGAAGATTGGCCTGTTTTTCGTGGTATAAGTCGTTAATCGCACCTCGTAGGTGAGCTGTTACAGTTGTAATCACCACACTTATGGTCAGGAACTTGTAAACATCACTCGGCCTTCGGCCTCGTGATGTTTACAAGTTCCTGACCATAAGTGTGGTGATTACAACTGTAACAGCACACCTACTCGTGCAATTAACTATACATATTGCCCTCGCTCTCATGTGTTATTATTTAATTATTTTATCTGAGTATCTACCTTTTGATTGCTTGTTGTCTGCAATACATCAGAAAGAATGTCGTTATCCTGTATTTAATAAATCAACTGACTGTGTATACCAATGATTCTCTCAAATATATGATAATAAACTAGTCAAAATCTAGTAGTTACCTGCCTCAGATGATCAGTTGGTAAAAATACTGATTGACAGCTGTCTAAAATTAAGTCTGTCTAATTTGAAATGGAATTCAGGGAGCGATCAAATTTTGTACTTACTTAACGAGTAAACACACTCTTTGTTATACCATTCCAAAGTCAATAAAATATCTGTTAATGCTTTAAAACTGGGGAAAGTTTTTAAAATTATTACAAAATGCGTTAACAGTTATTACAAAGTGCGAATTATTACAAAATGCTGATACCCTTGTTACATTTTGCGTAGACAATATTTTATCACAAAATGCTGATACCCTTGTTACAAAACGCGTAGACTTGTTTATTACAAAATACTGCACACGTTATTACAAAATGCGTCAGTTATTACAAAATGCTGATACCCCTTATTACATTTTGCGTAAGTTATTACAAAACAAGTCAGTATTACAAAATGCCGCAGCACAAGGTTCCTACAGATGAAGTAAATATAATATATTGAAATTATAATGAAATCTACAATTTTGTATTTTTGGTGCAATTTTTGCCATTTTTGGTCAAAAAAAATTGTTTTTCAAAAACTACTTATAATGATACCTTTGATATTGGTATACAGATTCCTAGGAGTTGTCTCAGTGTGAAATATTGAAAGTGTGATGAAATCTTCAATTTTTGTATTTTGGGGTCAATTTTTGCCAGTTTTGGTCAATATCTGTGTTTCTCAAAATGTACTCGTCTGATAGCTTTGCTATTTGGTATACAGGTTCCTAGGGTTTATCTTAATGTAATATATTTAAATTATGATGAAATCTTCAATTTTGTATTTTTGTAGCTAATTTTGCCATGTTTGGTCAGGCTTGCCTGAAATGAGCTAATAAAGATATCCACCTTCGTCACCAACACAAGTGTCACAAAATGTTATTCTCTACATAACACAGTGGAGCTCTGTCGACTGTTGGGTCGCTTGATTTTTTAAAACCGCTGGTCAGCCAGCTTTAATATTTGGTTTACAGGTCCCTAGGATGACTTTAGTGAGATAATTTCATACATTCAGGAAATACTTCATTTTGTATCCATGTCTATAGTAGTAGTTTCAGGGACATTAGCCCTATGTATTATTTTTGAAGTCAATATTTTAGTCTGCAACTTCAAATGACCTATACCAACCCAAACACACCTAGCTATTATATAGATTCTCTTGAATATCACAGCACAGCTACATCAGCCACCAGGCTGCTTGTTGAAGCAGCTAAGTTGAGGGTTTTTCGCTAACTGACTGCTAAGATAGGTGAATTTAAGTATTGTAGAGATTGTGAGTTGAAGCCCTATAAAAATTAATGCATCAGCAAGACTGCATCAAAATCGACAACATTTACTGTACATATTGTTCACAAATTTAGATTAAGACCATCAAGAATATTTCTACAGGACCTTTCAGAGTCATTTAATATACACAGGAAAACGTTAATTTTATTAACTCTTTGTCCTTTGTTAACCTCACAAAATTTGATCAAGTAAGATTGTGCTGTTACAAAGTTATAACATATAAGATTGTGCTGTTACAAACTGTACTGTTGAATTATTGAAATGAATAAAATATGGGAAAGTAAACAAGATCCTGTGTCACTGTTGTTCCTTCTTGTTTCACCATCAGAAATAAAAAATGAGACTTAATGAATTCACACCCCATTGCTCTACCAAAACCGAAAAATTATCGTCATTTTTCACCATCAGAAATAAAAACATGAGATTTTATTGAATTCACACCCCCATTGCTCTACCACAAAGGAAAATTACTGCCATTTTTTAAGCAAAACACAAGCGTTTCACCGGTAAGTTCAAGGCTACCCCGTGTTCAGACGAGAGAGGTAACCATAGAGCGCGTACGTCACACTTGCACTCCTGTGACAGGTTTGCACTCACATGACATACTCCAGGTGCGCGCGTACTGGTTATATGGCCTTCAGGGCAGCGCTGCCCTCGGCCCTCAGGTCATATTTCAGTTGCAAATTCTGCCGCCTGCGCTGTCTGGCTGCAGGTACTTGTCAAGTTGCTTCCAGCGAGGACAGTGTTGACCAGAATTCAGAAAGTGATTTCGAGGGGAATAAGCTTGAAGGCGCACAGACAACCCCAGACATCCGGGACGAGTGGTTCCAAATCAGAGATGGATTCTGACTCTGATGGACTGAGCGCGAGTGCACAAAGCAAGAGAATGCTTAGCGAAGAACCATTTGATTTGGGGGGGAGGGGGTATGGAGGAAGTGGGTATTGGAGCAATTTTTTTTTCCTTTTAGAGTGACAGCAATTTTTTTTCTACCGTCAGGCCTGCATCAATTTTTTTACAAATGGAGTAGCAGTGCAATTTTTTATATTGTCATCGAGTTTGTAATGCGTTGTATATAAGGGAGCCGTCATTATTTACGGCCTGAAACTCCGAAATTTCGAGTGACCCCCATTGAATTATTTCGCCCATAGAAAATGTATAGGTGAAAAAATGCTGACTCAGCATTTTTTCTCATAAATGTTAAAATTCGTGGTCTTGTATCTCACAAACGAGCCCGGTAACCCCCATATTTTATTACTCATTTTGATTATACTTAAAAAGGAGAATCTAAAAATTGACAATTTAGAGAAATGACATTACTTTCAATTTTACCGCCCGTACATCCTTAAGGAGATACCGAAGCATTCAAAGCGCGCGTTGGTTGCTATCGCTGGCAATGTTCAAAACGCGCACTTTTGCACGTGCAAAATCTTACCGCTCCGTTGTTTTCTATGGATTTTCGATTCCTGATATTTTGAAAATGCTCAAAAGCTTTCAACTCTCTCAATTGTAAGCCAATTTTGCTGATTTTTGATAGGATTATTGAAGTCATAGTTGAGAACATAGATAAGCATGCGTTTCCGAACTGTTTATGAGATATCGCCGTTAAACCCTTCAAAATTTCACAAAATGACACAGTAGATATTTTCCTGTTCAAAAATCGTTTGTACTCAAACAGATAACCTAATCCATGCTAGGGGCTCTAAACAGGTATCTCATGTGTTACATTCTGAAATTTTGGAAAATTTGGTGCAAATCTGTAGGAGCTGAAAATTGGTATACGTGTGACGTCACTGACCAATCACCTTACAAACCTGCGTCTTTTGGATCATGGAATAGCGTTGATCGTGATTTCGGGTTTGTTACTAAATATAGCTGCACGCGCGTGACTTTCGGACAGATATGCTGAAATTCGGACAAATTTTGTCGTTGTATGCGTGGCTGTTGTTGCTGCTGTTAGTCTCAGTCATCAATTTATATGAATAAGTGTGACGCTAAATAGCCATTCTAACTCTCGCAGGTTATATTTTCGTCGTTTACGCGGAAAATGCGGACAACTATTTATTTATGCATATTAATGAGAGAGAACAGTGACGTCATTTGTGATCAGCGCTATTGTATGGTTCTGTAAATCTTTATTATGACCAGATATGAACTGAATATGCTCACGTGTTTTACAATAGGTTCATTAATAGTAGTGCGCATTACAGAACAATGAGATATATGTTATCACTATATGTAGCTGGTTTTTAGCTCCGCTGTCAGCGACGCGGAGCTTATCAAATAGGTTGATTTTCCGTCGTCGTCCATCGTCGTCGTCCGTCGTCGTCCGTCGTCCGTCAACAATTGCCTTCTCCTCTGAAACCGCAAGTCCAATTGCTTTGAAATTTGATATGCAGTTTACCGAGGGTGACTTCAGTCAGATTTGTTCAAATCGTGGTGAAATTTGCATATTTGTATTTTCAAGGCAATTTTTGTCATTTTTGAAAAAAAATCTTTAAAAATCTTCTTCTTCAAAACTACTCATCTGATAGCTTTGATATTTGGTACATATGTCCATAGGGATGATCTATTTCAGATTTGTTCAAATTGTGCAGAAATATGCAAATTTGCATTTTTAAGGAAATTTTTGCCATTGTTGGTCAAAAAATGTATTTCTCAAAAAGTACTGGTTTGATAGTTTTGAAATTTAGTATACAGGTTTCTATAGATGAACTAAGAAATTTGTATTGAATTTCTGATGAAATCTGCAATTTTGCAACTACTCATCTGAATGCTCTGCAATTTGGTATACAGTTTTCTATAGATCACCTCAATGATATTTAGTGAAATTATGATGAAATCTGCAATTTTGTAATTTTGGGGCAGTTTTTTTCCATTTTGGGGAAAAAAATATGTTTCTCAAAAAGTACTGGTCTGATAGCTTTGAAATTTGGTATACAGGTGTTTACAGATGAGCTAAGTAATATATATTGAATTTCTGATGAAATCTGTATTTTTGTATTTTTTGGCAATTTTTTGCCATTTTTGGTCAAAAAATGTGTATTTCCAAAATTACTCATCTGATAGCTTTGAAATTTGGTATACAGGTGTCTATAGATGAACTAAATGATATTTATTGAAATTATGAGAAATCTGCAATTTAGAAATTTTGGGGCAATTTTTTCCATTTTTTGTCAAAAAATGTGTTTCTCAAAAAGAACTGGTCTATTCTTTTAAGCTGTTAAACAGCTTTGAAATTTGGTATACAGGTTTCTATAGATGAACTAAATTTTTTCTTTTGAAATTACGATGAAATCTGCAATTTTTATTTTTGGAGGCAATTGTTGCCATTTTTGGTAAGAAAATCTTATTCTCAAAAAGCTACTCATCAGATAGCTTTGGTTGACATGTTCTTAGGGATGATCCATTCAAAGTATGATGAAATCTTCAATTGTGTATTTTTGCAGCTATTGTAGCCACTGTTCTGGCCACTGCATTTAGCTATCAAAGATTTCCACCTTCTTCATCAACAAGTGTCAAAAATAGTTATTCTCTACATAAACACAGCGGAGCTATATCGGCTGCTAGGTCGCTTGTTTTCAACTTCGCACAGTACTCTCAGAGTTTAATCACTAATTACAAAACTTTATTAATATGCAAATGAGCTGTTCATTAAATGGACACTGCTCAATGCTTTATGGGACAATTAGATATCCATCAGATCGACATTTGTAGCTCGTTTTATTTAATTTAATGCTAGAGTAATGTCACTAATTACAAAGTTCATTAAATATTCAAATAAACCCCACATTAACTTGACACTGTTCAATGATTCATAGCACAATTAAATATTTATCAAATCAATATCTGTAGAACGTTTCACAAAATTTTGGTGCCGAAATTTCAGAGTTATATACCTAATTACAAAGTTTATTTAATATGCAAATGAACCCTTAATTAACTTTACATTACTAAATGCTTTACAACACAGTTTAATATCTGTCGTGTCAGTATGTGCAGCAGTTTTCATCACATTTGATGCAGTTATTTCGGAGTTATATGACTAATTATAGGTATTCATGAAATATGCAAATGAGCTAATTATTAACTTGACACTGCTCAATGCTTCTCAGTACAATTGGATATTTATCAGATTAACATCTGTAGCAAGTTTCATCAAATTTAACGCTATAATTTTGGAGTGAATCACTAATTACAAAGTTCATTAAATATGCAAATGAACCCTTAATTAACTTCACACAACTAAATGCTCTATACCACAATTAGATATCTGTCGGATCAGTATCTGCAGCAGATTTCATCACATTTGGTGCAGTTATTTTGGAGTTATATCACTAATTACAAAACTTCATAAAATATGCAAATGACCTATTTGTTAACTTGACACCGCCAAATGCTTCTCAGTACAATTAGATATTTATCAAAACAATATCTGTACCCAATTTCACTGACTTGGGTACCGTAATTTTAGAGTTATATACCTAATTACAAAGTTCATTAAATATGCAAATGAACCTTTAATTAATTTCACACGACTAAATACTTTACACTACAGTTAGATATCAGTCGGATCAGTATCTGCAGCAGATTTCATCATATTTGATGAAGTTATATCGGAGTTATATGACTAATTACAAACCTTCATAAAATATGCAAATGAGCTAATTATTAACTTGAAACTGTCTAATGCTTCTAAGTATAATTAGATATACATCAGATCAATATTTGTTGCAAGTATCATCAAGTTTGGTGCAGGAATTTCAGAGTTATCTCACACATAACAAAAGTTCATTAAATATGCAAATGAAAAGATAATTGACATGACACTAACAGTATCATCATAATGTTCTTAGATTGTCATCTGTGAAAAGTTTCATGAAATTTGGTGCAGTATTTCTTGATATATGTCTACACTGTCATTACCGTCTCCATAGGGAAACCATTGTACGGAAAAAAACGATATTGCATAACTTCATTAATATGCAAGCCACACTAATCAAAATCTAATCAGTTCTTGCAAGTAGCATATGGTACCTGTGTACCAAATCTGACTTGAATCCGTTGAGGCGTTTTTGAGTTATCGTAACACACACACACACACACCCTTAGCAACCGTTGCTTAGCAATAGAAATAGAAATAGAAAATAGGGGTTTTGAAGTCTCAAATTATCAACATTTAGCCCCTAATCACATTCAAAATACGACATCCGATTAATACTGCGATATCAGTCCGATTACTACGCACTCAACACGGGGTCAAAATTTGGCAACTTGACCCCCTAAATACCACTTTCGTCGTGTTATAAGTTTCAAAAGGTACGGTAATAAGATTTCGTAGTGCTCGTCATTTATGAAACGGCTTTGGGCGAAATTCACTACCCTGTCCGAAAACTATCACACTGAGTGTAGCTGTGTTGGACGTCGTTTGATCAAGTAAATCCCAGTATATATCTCTAATTAGAAAAGATCATTAAATATGCAAATTCGGAATTGGCTGAAGGAAAGCTGCCAAATGACTTTCAATAATGTTGTATCATAGTATCTTCAATGTAGATAGCAAGTTTCATCAACTTTGGTCCAGTCATATACATATCCCCAATTAGCAAAGTTCATTAAATATGTAAATTAGGAATTGGCTGAAGTAAAAATGATTAATGATTTTCAATAATGTTATATCATAGTATCTCCAATACATGTAGCCAGTTTTGTCAACTTTGGTCAAGTCAATTCAGATATATATCTGAAATTTTGGCAAACCATAAGTCATTCATGGATAATTTTAATATTACAACAAAGGATGACCATAATAAGTTGCCTAGCTTATACTGGATACCAAAGCTCCACAAAACACCTTACAAAGCTAGGTTTATCGCAGGATCTTCAAAATGTTCAACAACAGAGTTATCAAAGATACTGACTTCTGTTCTTTGTACTGTTAAACAGGGACTTCAATCATACTGTGATGTTGTCTTTTCTCGGAGTGGTATAAATCAAATGTGGATATTAAAAAATTCGAAGGAACTCTTGGAAAATTTGAAATCAAGATCTGTTTCAAAAATAACATCTATTAAAACTTTCGATTTTTCCACATTGTATACCACAATACCACATGATAAATTGAAAGAGCGCTTGAAAAACATCATCAACCAAGCATTTTTCTACAAAAACGGTTCACGCCGTTACAAATATGTGGTATTAGGGTATAATTCTACATATTTTGTTAAAAATACAACTAACGCTAAAGTGTTTTATACCGAGAAAGACATTATCAGTATGCTTGATTTCCTCATTGACAACATATTTGTTGAATTTGGAGGACACATTTTCCAACAGTGTATAGGAATTCCCATGGGCACTAACTGTGCTCCCTTACTTGCCGACTTATTTCTGTTCTCATACGAGGCAGAATTTATCCAGAACCTTATCAAGCAGAAAAAGGTCTCTGTAGCTCGTACTTTCAACCTTACATTTAGATACATAGACGATGTTATTTCATTGAATAACTCTGAATTCAGTAAATATCTCGCTATGATTTATCCTCCAGAATTGGAGATTAAAGAGACTACAGAAACGGCCTCTTCTGCTTCATATCTGGACATTTTACTTGAATTTGACTCTAATGGTCACCTTTCTACTAGGCTATATGACAAGAGAGATGGTTTCAACTTTAGTATAATTAATTTTCCACACCTCATCAGTAATATTCCACTCTCACCTGCTTATGGGGTATACATTTCCCAGCTTATTCGATATGCAAGAGCATGCAGTTCATATGGTGATTTTGTAGAGAGACATGGCCATCTCTCTTTCAAACTGTTAAATCAAGGTTACACCAGAGCAAGACTTGTCTCTACATTCAAACGCTTTTTTGGCAGGTATCGCAAGCTGGTTGATAAATACGATATCTCTCTTCGACAAATGATCACTGATGGCATCGGTGACATGGGGCCTTAGTTAGTGACCACTACCTATCTGACTTACAGATTGATATATGGCGGGTGCCACATGTGGGGCAGGATGCGCTTACTATTTTCGAAACACCTGACATCACTTCTTGGTCTTCTGGCCAGAGGTCCATATATCTTTCTTTCATGAATATGACTTTGTTTGTGTACCGTCTATTTACTGTCTGTTCTGTGCTGTTTTGTGTCTATGTTTACAACTATTGTCTTACAAATTTTGACCTAGTGTTATTGGATTATGGATTGGTATGATTGCGATTATTTCCCTAATTAGGAAAGTTCATTAAATATGCAAATTAGGAATTGGCTGAAGAGAAAATGCTTAATGACTTTCAATAATATTGTATTATAGTGTCTTTAATGTACATAGCAAAGTTTCATCAATTTTGATCAAGTCAATTCAGATAAATATCCCTAATTATGAAAATACATTTAATATGCAAATTAGGAATTGGCCGAAGTAAAAATGTCTTTTGACTTGCAATAATGTTATATCACAGTAGCTTTGATTTATACAGCAAGTTTCAACCATTACAATCAAGTTAATTCAGATATATATCCCTAATTATAAAAGTTCATTAAATATGTAAATTCGGAATTGGCTGAAGTAAAACTGCTAAATGACTTTCAATAATGTTGTATCATAGTATCTTTAATATATATAACTCGTTTCATCTACTTTGGTCCAGTCACTTCAGATATATATCCCTAATTAGCAAAGTTCATTAAATATGTAAATTAGGAATTGGCTGAAGTAAAAATGATTAATGATTTTCATTAATGTTGTATCATAGTATCTCCAATACATGTAGCAAGTTTTGTCAACTTTGGTCAAGTAAATTCAGATTTAATATCCCTAATTAGGAAAGTTCATTAAATATGTAAATTCGGAATTGGCTGAAGAGAAAATGCTAAATGACTTTCAATAATGTTGTATCATAGTATCTTCAATGTAGATAGCAAGTTTCATCAACTTTGGTCCAGTCATATACATATCCCCAATTAGCAAAGTTCATTAAATATGTAAATTAGGAATTGGCTGAAGTAAAAATGATTAATGATTTTCAATAATGTTGTATCATAGTATCTCCAATACATGTAGCCAGTTTTGTCAACTTTGGTCAAGTCAATTCAGATATATATCCCTAATTAGGAAAGTTCATTAAATATGCAAATTAGGAATTGGCTGAAGAGAAAATGCTTAATGACTTTCAATAATATTGTATTATAGTGTCTTTAATGTACATAGCAAAGTTTCATCAATTTTGATCAAGTCAATTCAGATATATATCCCTAATTATGAAAATACATTTAATATGCAAATTAGGAATTGGCCGAAGTAAAAATGTCTTTTGACTTTCAATAATGTTATATCACAGTATCTTTGATTTATACAGCAAGTTTCAACCACTACAATCAAGTTAATTCAGATATATATCCCTAATTATAAAAGTTCATTAAAAATGTAAATTCGGAATTGGCTGAAGTAAAACTGCTAAATGACTTTCAATAATGTTGTATCATAGTATCTTTAATATATATAACAAGTTTCATCTACTTTGGTCCAGTCACTTCAGATATATATCCCTAATTAGCAAAGTTCATTAAATATGTAAATTAGGAATTGGCTGAAGTAAAAATGATTAATGATTTTCAATAATGTTGTGTCATAGTATCCTAATTTGCATATTTAATGAACTTTCCTAATTAGAGATACATATCTGAATTGACTTGACAAAAGTTGACAAAACTTGCTACATATATTGAAGACACTATGATACAACAATATTAACCAGATATGAACTGAAAATGCTCACGTGTTTCATTATATATTGCAGTTAATGTGTAAATTTTACCCTTTGCCACATGTTTGCAACTTCATTGAAAGTATTATGATCAACATAATGAACAATAATCACCGCCAATTAGGTCATGAAGGATACAAATATGTAATTAGATTAAATAAAATATTGAAGTTCTTTTACTGCTGTCACTGTATCACCACTTTATATAGCAAGTGTAATTACTTTTGGCCAAGTCCTTCAAGCCATATATGCCAAGCTTTGAAAGCTCATTAGACATGCAAATTATAAATTAGCTGACATGAAAATGTGAAATGACTTTCGATATTGTTTTAACCTGGTATAATCATCAATGTACATAGCATGTTTTGCAAACTTTGATCAAGTAAATCCCAGTATATATCCCGAATAAGCAAAGTTTATTAAATACGTAAATCAGGAATTGCCTTAAGTAAAGAATGCTAAATGATTTCCAATAATGTTGTATCATGGTATCTTCAATATATGTAGCAAGTTTTGTCAGCTTTGGTCAAGTCAATTCAGATATATATCTCTAATTAGGAAAGTTCATTAAATATGCAAATTAGGAATTTGCTGAAGAGAAAATGCTTAATGACTTTCGATAATATTGGATTATAGTGTCTTTAATGTACATAGCAAGTTTTATCAATTTTGATCAAGTCAATTCAGATAAATATCCCTAATTATGAAAATTCATTTAATATGCAAACTAGGAATTGGCTGTAATGTTGTATCACAGAGTCTTTGATGTATATAGCAAGTTTCAACAACTGCAATCAAGTTAATTCAGATATCTGTCCCTAATTGGGAAAGTTCATTAAATATGCAAATTCAGAATTGGCTGAATTAAAAATGCTTAAAGACTTTCAAAAATGTTGTATCATAGTAGCTCCAAATACATGTAGCAAGTTTCATAAACGTCTGTCCAGTCAATTCAAATATATATCCCTAATTAGCAAAGTTCATTAAATGTGCAAATTAGGAATCGGCTAAAGTTGAAACGCTTAATAACTTTCAATAATGTTAAATAATACTTTCTTTAATATACGTACCAACTTTGGTCAATTTTGATCAAGTAAAAAGAGACATATATCCCTATTTAGGAAAGTTCATTAAATATGCAAATTAGCAACTATCTTTCATGTAACCCCTTAATGTTCCCACTGCTGATATATCTTGGTGTGATCAACATTTGTAGCAAATCTCATCAAATTGTGTGTAGTCGTTTTTAATGTATATCCGTTTTTTCTAAAATCATTAATTATGCAAATGAGTAAAAAGTATGCAAGCCATACCCACCAAAAACTAACTGAATATATGTACCAGATTTGATTCTGATCTGACTAGCCGTTTTTGAGATATCGGAACAACAGACAGACAGACAGACAGACGGACAGACAGACGGACATCGCTGCGACATATGCTCACGTGTGTAAACACGTGAGCAAAAAATCGTTAAGCATTTTTACTTCAGCCAATTCTTTATTTACATATTTCATGAACTTTGCTAATTAGGGATATATATCTGAATTGACTGGACCAACGTTGATGAAACTTGCTATTCACATTAAAGATACTATGATACAGCATTATTGAAAGTCATTGAGCAATTTTTCTTCAGCCAATTCCTAATTTGCATTTTCGATGATCTTTCCTCTGAGATTCACTTGATCAAAGTTGGCAAAACATGCTTAATTATGTTCATAGATGTATGAACATAAGGAAACTTAGCAGATACATTTTTTATGTTATGCAACGTAGAGACATGATTTTAGGTAATGGGCAGACTGAAGCACTCTAGCTATGTATCAAATTATTGTTATACTTTGCTGTACTTTTTTGGCCGGTGGCCAACAGTACTGAAATAAAGAAGAATTGAAATATGTTCATAGATGATTATACCAGGTTAAAACAATATCGAAAGTCATGTCACATTTTCATGTCAGCTAATTTATGATTTGCATATCTAATGAGCTTTCACAGTTAGGCATATATGGCTTGAAGGACTTGGCCAAAGGTAATTACACTTGCGATATAAAGTGGTGACACAATTAATGACAGCAGTCAAAGAACTTTAATATTTTCATTTCAGCTAATTACATATTTGTCTACTTCATGACCTTTTAGAATTAATCGGTGTTGAATATTGTTCATTATGTTGATCATAATACTTTCAATGAAGTTGCAAACATGTGGCAAAGGTTAAAATTTACACATAACTGCAACATATAATGAAACACGTTAGCATTTTCAGTTCATATCTGGTTTTAATTTACTCGATCGGCGGGACGATTGGCCGTACGCGACATGTGACCGTTGGTGATCTCGTGAAAAGACCATGTAGACCAATGTCACTATAGGCCCTATAGCAAACTAAAACATTTACGCACTAAGCTTACAATGTTCTCTCGTGGGTGTACGTTCTGAGCAAAGGAAGCCCTTCCCTCACACCCTTACGGGCATGAGATTTGCGAAGGTGTGAAAGACTGTTTGCCCTTATTAAGATAAGTCGTCGGCTCAACTTCGAAAAGCCGAAAAAAGTCGATCGGGTTGGGCTAGGGGTTGTATGGGCATGTCATAGGCTCTTTTATGGAAAGCCGTAGCTCTCTTAAGTGAAGTAAAATAATTATTGAATGTGCATTTGTTATATAATCATGCACATTCGTTATATAGTGATGCACATTTGTTATAAGGTGATGTAAATGGTGACGAGCATGTGTTATATGGTGATGGGCATTTGTTATATAGTGATGTGCATTTGTTATATGGTGATTGGCATTTGTTATATAGTGATGGGCATATGCCTTTGTTATATAGTGATGGGCATTTGTTATATTGTGATGGGCATTTGTTATATAGTGATGGGTATTTCTTATATGGTGATTGGCATTTGTTATATAGTGATGTGCATTTGTTATATGGTGATAGGCATTTGCTATATAGTGATGTGCATTTGTTATATAGTGATGGGCATTTGTTATATGGTGATGGGCATTTGTTATATGGTGATTGGCATTTGTTATATAGTGATGTGCATTTGTTATATGGTGATGTGTGTTTGTTATATGGTGATGCACATTTGTTATATGGTGATGTGCATTCGTTATATAGTGACAAGCATTTGTTATATAGTGATGTGCATTTGTTATATGGTGATTGGCATTTGTTATATGGTGATTGGCATTTGTTATATAGTGATGGATATTTCTATATGATGATGCACATTTGCTATATAGTGATGTGCATTTGTTATATAGTGATTGGCATTTGTTATATGGTAATGCACATTTTTTATGCGGTGATGTGGGTTTGTTACATAGTGATGCACATTTGTTGTATGATGATGCACATTTGTTATATAGTGATTGGTACTTTTAATATTATTATGAGCATTTGTTATGTTGTGATGGGCAATTTTAAAATTATAATGGGCATTTTTTATTTTGCGTGTGGCATTTGTTATATTTTGATGTGTATTCCTCATATTGTGGTGGCCATTCCTTATATTGTGACGCACATTCTTTATATTGTGATGCGCGTTCGTTATATTATGATGAGCATTCTTTGTATGGTAATGGGCATTCTTTATATTGTGATGTTGGTTCATCGTGTTGCGATGTGGACCATACAACGCCTTTTTTTGAGATACAAATAAATATTTGGGTATTCAAGAAACGTTTAGAATAAAAAAACTCAATTTCTAAACGGTAGCTAGGCATATGATACAATATCATATAACTAAGAATTAGGTATGTCACACCTGGTACGTTGAAATATCTGAAATTATAACCACTCGTAATTTAGCATCGTTGGCCTATAAGAATTTTAACGGTACGACCGCGACCGGGGTTAAGAAAGCGTCCTCTGAGAAACCGGAAGCCCGGCGCAATCCCAAGGGAGGACTGTTTGGCGAAGTTGTGTGTTTGGTTTTCATGGGCGGGTCGGTTAAAGTTACATGGGCTTTTCCCCCTTGTTGGCTATGTAGCGCAGCGCCGGCCGTACAGCGCACAGGCGCGATGTTTTCCGGGTAGTTTCCATAAGTGTAGTTTATACGTTTTGACGTTCTCTTCCGTAGTAGGTTACGGAAGAGAACGTCGAAACGTATAAAATATAATTTCTGGAAACTACCCAGAAAACATCACGCCTGTGGTACAGCGCTACACAACCACCGCCAGGCGCTACACAGCGAACACGGCAGAAAAAGCCGGGGCACGGCCCACAGGCGACACTGACTACAGCCAAGTTACAGTTACCCAAAGGAATTTACAATGATAGTAACAGGACCGTCGCGGATTCTGAACTCTGAAAAATTCTGCTGGACATATATTGCACGGCTATCTAGTGAGTGAACACGAAATGAATGAAATGAACTTCGATTACCGTACATGTAAGACCGGGGCTAAAGACATGGCTAGAGTCTTTTTTATTAACAGACTTGCCGCTAATCATCCTGAACCCTTTTATTATCTAATCATTATCATCATTTGTAGTAGCATTAGTTTTATTGCGGAGTGTTTTTATATCAATGTTTTGGATATCACAGTATGCGATAATACTCTCATATTTTGATTACACGGACGGATATATTGTAGTTTACAGACGTGTACCAGCTTAGCTTAACCGTGCACATATACTGAAACGCCAGGCTATTTCGCTTCTGTTCATTGGCCGACGTGTTCATTAAACGGCTTGTAGCGTAACTTTTGCACCGGCCCATTTGACATCCGTGTATTTAGGCAAAAATGGTTTGGCCGAAAAAACACATGCAGTTTTTGCGGCATGAGGTTTTATAGGCGACTCATGGGTGTACGGACTCCACACAAATTCGTCAATGTTCCTGTGCAAATTTTCCACGATCTTAATATCGACAGATATGCTGCAGCGTGTACTTTTGTGGTTTATTGATGACGGTATAGAGTTTTGTCCCGATCTATGCTGCAGATAAAAAATAAACATCACTGTGCAGTGTCGGTGTTTGTCTTGTACGCATTTTCTGAATGGAAAGACAGTCACTGTGGCAACAGGGCGGGCGTAAACTGTTAGACTCTGGTTGAGAGGGGAGACAAAGACATTCAGTCATGCTGCGAGCTTTTCTATAATTTGTTCGTTCTGTGGAATGGCATGACTTGTTTTAAATCGTGTGAGAGGGGAGGTGACTAATTATAAGTAAAAAGGGGTTACAATGACCACCCGGCAATTCTAATGACGAAAATGAAAACTCAAAACACGTCTCTCACTCTTTGTCCAAGTTCATAACTTCATATCATTGAACTGATGGGGTGCTACTAAACTGCATGACAAAAACGAATGACAAAAGGAACGACAAAAACGAATGACAAAACAAGTAAACCGCATGACACAAGCGAATGACAGCCAAGTAAACTGCATGACAAAAACGAATGACAAAAAGAATGACAAAAACGAATGACAAAACAAGTAAACCGCATGACACAAGCGAATGACAGCCAAGTAAACTGCATGACAAAAACGAATGACAAAAAGAATGACAAAAACGAATGACAAAACAAGTAAACCGCATGACACAAGCGAATGACAGCAAAGTAAACTGCATGACAAAAACGCATGACAAAACAAGTAAACCGCATGACACAAGCGAATGACAGCCAAGTCAACTGCATGACAAGTAAGAATGACAAGGTTCTAAACTACATAACATGAATGACAAGTCACTAAAGTGCAGGAAAAAATTGAATTACAACCTAATAGACTTTATATTATAAGGAAAACGAATAACAGGGAATATACAGTAATTAACACCACATTTCTTGCAATCAGCATTTCACAGTATGTCAAGTTATTGTTCTAAAGGTAAATTGTCTTACAGTGTGATGTGTAAAATAACAGTCTGACACCACAGTGAAATATTGTAAAAGTAAATGATATTCCAGGTTAATATTTGGAAATTAATGGCGGTCTAATAATGTGTATAGAAGTGGAATGACAGTCAACTATTATTAAAATAAATGGAATGACAAGCTAATTGTTAAAATATAAATGGAATGACAGTCTAATACCGATAAGTAGGTGAATGACGACCCATATACTATAGAATAAGTGGCATGACAGTTACCATACAAGTAACTGGAATGACAGTCCACCACAATAGCTATAAATGGAATGACAGTCCAATACTGTAAGAATAATCGAATGATACTCCTGAACTTTATGAATAAATGGAATGACAGTCCAAGACTGAAGATATAAATGGAATGGCAGTCCAATACTGTACAACAAGTGGAATTACAGACCAAAACTGTACAATATAAGTTGAGTGACAGACCTATACTGTAGAAGATGTGGAATGACAGTCAAGTACTATTAAAATAAATGGAATGACAACCCAATTGTGAAAATATAAATGGAACAACAGTCTAATACTGTAGAATAAGTTGGATGACAGTTTCATACAGTAGAATCAGTCGAATGACAGTCCAAAACTATACAATAATAGTTGAATGTCAGTCCAATACTCTACAATAAGTGGAATGACAGTAACAGACCATCGATACAAAGGGAATGACAGTAAATGTTTTTAGCTATAAATGGAATGAAATTCCAATACTATAGCTATAAAGGGAATGATAGTCCCTTACTGTAAGAATAGATGGAATGATATGCAAAAACTTTAAGAATAACTTGAATGACAGGTTTATACTTCCTAAATAAGTGGAATGACAGTCAAATGCTTGTAAATTAAATGGAATGACAAGCCAATACTGAAGATATAAATGGAATGAAAGTCCAATATTGTAGGGGAAGTGGAATGACAGTCAATTACTGGTAAATTAAATGGAATGACAAGCCCATACTTAAGACATATTTGGAATGATCGTCCAATAATGTAGCATAAGTTGAATGACAGTTTAATACTGTAGAATAAGTAGAATGGTAGTTCAATGCCGTAGAATTAAGTGCAATTACAGTCCAATACCGTACAATAAGTGGAATGACAGTAAAATATTTTAGAATAAGTGGAATGACAGTTTAATAATGAAGAATAAGTAGAATGACAGTTAAATACAGTAGAATGAGTGGAATGACAGTCTAATACCCTGCAATTAATTGAATGACTGCCCAATACTGTTGAATAAGTGTTACGACAGTCCAATTCTGTGGAATAAGTAGTAGGACAGTCCAATTCTGTAGAATAAATGGAATGACAGTCCAATACTTAAGAACAATTGTAATAATTCTCCAAAACTTTAGGAATAAATGGAATGACGGTGCAATACTTAATATATAAATGGAATGACAGTACAATACTGTACAATATAAGTGGAATGACAGGCTAAAGCTGCTATGAAATGGAATCACAGTCAATACTGCAGAAATACATGAAATGTCACCCCAAATATGGGAGAACAAAGGGGATGACATGTCAATACACGCAGCATTAATGACAGTCAAATACTGTACAAATAAGTTGAATGACAGACCAATACGTCTTAAGGCATTCCTTGGGTATACAAGGCAGCTTAACTTCGCGGGGTTCATTTCTTTGAATGACCATAGACATGCAGTAGAGGCGGAACTGTCTATGGAATGACTGACACATGGAAGCAACATGAGCAACTGATACAGAAAACGTGCATTTATCTTTTCCATGGAAATAAATATAGCTCCATGCCATTAGATCACCAAAGCATGATGAGCCAAATACTGTCCGCTTTACATTTTCAAGTGAGTTATTGATAACAAATCAGTTTCTGTTCACAGTCAGTAGCATCCACAAGATAGGTGTTGACCATTTCAAACTGCTGTCTCAATCACAGAGTGACATGACTATCCACTACTGGTAAACAAACAATGGAATGACAACCCGGTGGCATTAGCGCAATGACAGTCTAAACACGGTATTCGTCATTGCAGTAACCAATGATCGTATAATAAATGGAATGACAGCCCTTAATAGCAACTAATATACACTGATAATTTTTGTAAGGATCGGGGACCTTATGATGCGACATTCTCAACCTCATTAATTATGCAAATATCTTATTCTGCGCTGCCAGTGGAGCTACAAGTCTGATTTTTAGTAGATAGGGAATACCACTGGAGCAAACTTTCTTGACAACATGTCATGTGACGCGGATGACCTTTGATGCGACCGCAGGCGGCAGCTCCATCACAACAATTATTTTTAGGCTTCCTTGAAGCATTTTTTCCTTCCCTTCTACAGAGACAATTTTTTTTCCAGCATTCGGCCGGAAACAATTTTTTTTCGAAGATCCTCAAACCCCTTCCCCCGGAAATGAAATGGGCCACCCCTCACGATTTTCTTTCATGACAAAGCGCTTATTTATTAAATTATCTTCCATAGTTTATTCCGGCAAGTATGGCAACCACTTGGGCCCTGCCAATGCTTCTTGCAGCTCTTATTACATTTATGTCTGCTCAAAGTTTGACGAGTATGACGAATCTTTATTAGAAAATTTGCATATGAACTTGCTTAACTAGATATGTACCAAAACTTCATGAAGAATGTCAGATTGATCAGGCTTCCGGACCAATTGATAACATTTAGTTTTATTCATGCTGAAAGTAGTTTGATATTATAATAACAGCATTAGCATAATGCATATTTAATAACTCTGTGTGATGAGATCACATGTAGAGGTTGAAAAAACGAATTTGAACAGGTACAGCCAATTTTGAAATCGCTGCACTGGTTGCCCATTGACACCTACGCTCTTCATCTGACACACGTCTTTTTAGAATACTGCTTTTTGCCACAAAATCCTTTGGCGGAAGATCTTTTTCCCACTCTGGACCGAAAATTTGGAACAGTCTGTCTGTCAACCTATGCCATATGGATTCACATATTTCAAACGCCATGCCCTCAAGACAGAGTTTTCAGGGAATAGTGCATTTATAAAACGGCCAGAGCTCCCTTTTCAGATTAGACGCACTATATATATTATTTATTATCATTATCATAGGTAGTAAAGGGAAAGCAACTCCACACATCGTTCATATTTGGGTTGTTTGCGTTTTATGTATGATATCGTGTATAATATAAGTGTATATCCTGTTTGGCTATTTCATGTAAATTGTTGTTTTAGATTCTACTGGCCAAGAATGAGAGCAGATGTGGAAAGAAAGTGCCAGACTTGTAGTAGGTGTGTACAGAGAAAACAGTTGTCACGCCGCGCTGCTCCGATGATAAACATCTTCTCCAGCTCATGTTGACGACCACATATATCTATCTATTTCTCAATCTGGTAAACACGATACGAACACGACCTTGAACACAACTGAACAAAATGAGATATCCTAGCTTCCAGAATAAAGAGAACATACTTCCAGTGGGACCATATAGGAATACATACACTCTTCCAATATACCACACATTTTATCCACTGAAGATGAACTTGAGGCGCGACTGATGCAGAAAGTCTGGCAAACTTTCGAAACATAGCGTTAAAGGATCGCAGTGTCGTACGCAGTCTATCCACTCTGGACTACAGTCTGCACTGACACGCAGATTACAGCTGTGTCTCGCCGTGCCTAATAGGTTCTATACACAAGACAGTGAAACAAAAAAATACACACTGCTATACATTAAACGCAAATCACTAATATATGAACGATGTGTGGAGTTGTTTTCCCTTTACTAGCTAAAATTACACATAAAATTACAAAATAAATAGAAGGGCTCAACATCATAAGAGGGCACAGAAATAGAGAACAAAATAAACATAGTACGTCAACAAAAATGTCGCATTACAAGAGCACAAACCAAAATGAAAATCAATACACATAGCAGCCTCAAATTCATCTGAATTTCACCTTCCAAAACACAGGATAAAATACAGTCTATGTCTAAGGCATGTGATCAAGAACACTATAAGAAAACGGTGAGAAACCAATCAAACCGTTAGATAAAGGAAGATGAATGAAATTCTACACACTAGTAAGGAAGCGTCAAAAATAACTCGTCGACCACCGACTTCATACAAAGATTACAACAGACAACTTATAAAGACAGAAACAATTCCTGCATTTTGACAGAAACGCATAACATTAAACAGGTTGACGATCACACAGGCGCTTGGCACATTGCTGGGATAATAATCGTATTTAATATGTAGAATGTCTATATACGACTTGATTATTCAATAAAAGAATCACCGTACGTGATATTAGTGTAGGCCTATAGGCCTACATGTTGACTTACATTGTAGTTGTACCTATGGCTGCCAGGCTCGGGCCCGGCGAACGCACTGCATAATCATCAATGTGTAGAATGTCTACATGACTTCATTATTTATTAAAGAATAACTGTACGTGATATTACTGTACATGTCAGCTAGCTTAACCGAGCGGCTGTAGAGCTCTGCAGGGCTTGGGCCCGGCTTTGGCCTGTTGTCCACTGCTGCACAGACAGTAAGTCAAGGCGTGAAAGTAATTCACAGCCCGATGTCATAAATCAGCGAAATTCACGAACTCTGAGCGTTGCCGGTGATAAAAACTGGTCAACGGTCAGATGGTTGCATAAACAATCGATCGACTGCATGCAATGTATGCGCCTGTGCATACAACCCTTGGCAGATGACGTCATTGCTCTTCTCTCATTGGACGCGTACATTGAATGCAGCTTATTCAAAATGGCCGGCGCTGGGTTGGTGTGCCCAGCCGATTTCAGAACGATTTCTCGCCAGTAGCATAGGGTAAGGTATGATTTTAGGCAAAAGAGGCCAGTCGATCGATTGTTTATGCAACCATCTGACCGTTGACCAGTTTTTATCACCGGCAACGCTCAGAGTTCGTGAATTTCGCTGATTTATGACATCGGGCTGTGAATTACTTTCACGCCTTGACTTACTGTCTGTGCAGCAGTGGACAACAGGCCAAAGCCGGGCCCAAGCCCTGCAGAGCTCTACAGCCGCTCGGTTAAGCTAGCCGACATGTACAGTAATATCACGTACCGTTATTCTTTAATAAATAATGAAGTCATGTAGACATTCTACACATTGATGATTATGCAGTGCGTTCGCCGTGCCCGAGCCAGGCAGCCATAGGTACAATGCCAGTCAACGTGTAGGCCTATAGGCCTACACTAATATCGCGTAGGGTGATTCTTTTATTGAATAATCAGGTTCAATATAGACATTCTACATATTAAATACGATTATTATCCCAGCAATGTGCCAAGCGCCTGTGGACGATCACATATATCTTTCTCTCAATCTAGTAAACACAATACGAACACGACCTTGAACACAGTAGAACAAAATGTGATACCTTCCAGAATGAAAGAACAAACTTCCAGTGGGACAACATAGGAATACATACAATCTGCAAATATACCACACAATTTATCCACACACAATTTATCCACTGAAGTTGAACTTGAGGCAATTGATGAAGAAAGTCTGGCAAACTTCCAAAATATAGCGTCAAAGAATCGTAGTGTCTTACTATCAGTCTCTCCACTCTAGAGTACAGACTGCACTGACACGCAGATTACAGCCGCTGTGTCTCTCTGTGCCTAATCGGCTCTATAAACAAGACAGTGAAACAGAAAATACACAATACTATACATTAAACGCAAAACCACCAATATATGAACGATGTGTGGAGTTGCTTTCCCTTTACTAACTGTCATTCCTTTTCACCACGACGGACAGTATGGTATTTTTAATACTTCGCTATGGCCTGTCATTCCATTTCATATCGACGGACGGTAAATTATTTCACTTCTCCGCTACGATTGTCATTCCTTTTCACCTTCGACTGACGGTAAAGTATTTCGCTTCTCCGCCATGACTGTCATTCCTTTTCACCTCGAAGGACAGAATGGTATTTTTAATACTTCGCTACGGACTGTCATTCCATTTCATATCGACGGACGGTAAAGCATTACACTTCTCAGCTAAGATTGTCATTCCTTTTCACCTTGACAGACAGTATGGTATTTTTAATACTTCGCTATGGACTGTCATTCCATTTCATATCTACGGACGGTAAAGTATTTCGCTTCTCCGCAATGACTGTCATTCCTTTTCACCTCGAAGGACAGTATGGTATTTTTAATACTTCGCTACGGACTGTCATTCCATTTCATATCGACGGACGGTAAAGTATTTCGCTTCTCCGCTACGATTGTCATTCCTTTTCACCTCGACGGACAGTATGGTATTTTGGACTGTCATTCCATTTCATATCGACGGACGGTAAAGTATTTCACTTCTCCGTTAAGATTGTCATTCCTTTTCACCTCGAAGGACAGTATGGTATTTTTAATACTTCGCTACGGACTGTCATTCCATTTCATATCGACAGACGGTAAAGTATTTCACCTTGACAGACAGTATGGTATTTTTAATACTTCGCTATGGACTGTCATTCAATTTCATATCTACGGACGGTAAAGTATTTCACTTCTCCGCCATGACTGTCATTCCTTTTCACCTCGAAGGACAGTATGGTATTTTTAATACTTCGCTACGGACTGTCATTCCATTTCATATCGACGGACGGTAAAGTATTTCACTTCTCCGTTACGATTGTCATTCCTTTTCACCTTCGACGCACGGTAAAGTATTTCTCTTCTCCGCCATGACTGTCATTCCTTTTCACCTCGAAGGACAGTATGGTATTTTTAATACTTCGCTATGGACTGTCATTCCATTTCATATCGACGGACGGTAAAGTATTCCACTTCTCCGCTTAGATTGTCATTCCTTTTCAGCTTGACCGACGGTATAGCATTCAAAATACGTCGCTACAGACTGTCATTCCATTTTACCTCGACGGAACCACAGAGTATCATAGACAGAGTGGCAACACCTATTGTTTAAGGCGTGAAGCGGTTACATAAGCAATCCGTGTTTGCCTCGCCTCACGAAGCTCTTGGCTCTCTTTTCCGAAGAGTGCCGACCATGCACCCTTCGGTAATTTTCGGATTTTCACCAATTGTTAAGCGAAAGTATGTTCGACAAAGTTTGTGTTGTTGTTGTCGTGTGGTGCTGATCGGAATTGATGTGCTGGCAAAAACGGGAGTGTTTTGAGCTTCAGGAAAGTGGGTTTTACCGTTTTAAAAATTCCTCTCATATTTTTATGATATATAATGAGTGTGTTTGAACCAAATTTGAAAGTCTTTTATCGATACTGTCTGGTTTTACTCAATGGTTTACGGTCAGTCATACCGTCTTTTACACGTGCGTCAAGAAAGGACATGTTTATGAAACTGCTGGCGTGTTATGTTTTGATTGGCGTGAAGCAGTGTTTCTGGCCTGAGAGCTCACAAAGTAACTATGGTTGCTACGCGACTGGCAGTACGATGCCATCTCGTCGTATGTTTCGCATAATCTCGTGTAATTATCAACCACAAACAAAGCCTCCAAAAAGTTTAACACCTTTGAAGCTCATTTTAATATAAAAAGCCAATAGTCTACCGAGACGACCATGGAACAAAAGGCATGCAAGTGTTGCCACTCTGTCTATGATACTCTGTGACGGAACGTATTGTTTTGCACTTTTTGCTCACGTGTTGACACACGTGGGCATATGTCGCAGCGATGTCTGTCTGTCTGTGTGTCTGTCTGTGTGTCTGTCTGTCTGTCTGTCTGTGTACTCAATATCTCAAAAACGGCTCATCAGATCAGAATCAAATCTGGTACATAGATTCCTAATTAGGAGTATATATCTGAATGTACTCGATCAAAATTGACGAAACTTGGTATGCATATTGAAGATACTATGATTTAACCTTATTGAAAGTCATTAAGCGTTTTTACTTCATGCAAATCCTAATTTGCATATTTAATGAATTTTTGAAATTAGGGATATATATTTGAATTTACATGACCAAAATTGATGAAACTTGCTATGTACGTTAAAGATACTATTATGTAGGCTAACATTATTGAAAGGCATTAAGCAATTTTGCTTCAGCAAATTCCTAATGTGTGTATTTAATTAACGTTCCTAATTAGGGATATATACTTGGATTTATTTGATCAAAGTTGGCATGACATGCTATGACATTGATGATTGTACCAGGTTATACCAATATTGGAAGTCATTTCGCACTTAAGTTTTCATGTCAGCTAATTAATAGTTTGCATATCTAATGAGCTTTCCAAGTTTGGAATATATAGTTTGAAGGACTTGACCAAAGGCAACTACACTTGATCTTCATTTTTACGTGTTGTCATTTTGTGCTGTAAGTTTGTTAGGATTTTGGTTGGGATGTTTCCTCGTTCAAAGTCTACAACAATACTTTTTATTGAAATTATACCTTTGAGAGGTCATGGAGTGCCATGTTATGAATTTTAACCTGAAGTAATAATAACAGTGGTATTTATGATAATAATAATAATAATAATAATAATAATAATAATAATAATAATAATAATAATAATAATAATAATAATAATAATAATAATAATAATAAACAGTACATATTTATTAATTAATAATAAGTCAGCACATGACAACGCAAATTGTTTAACATATCGCCTTAATGTTATACAAGAGAGCTTACTCACAAAATAATAATACCTTTGCAATGAGTTTAAAAACAGGAATGAGTACATAGGCAAAACAATCATTTTCTCCATTACTTACACCATTACTGACACCATTGCTAACACCAGAACTCCGTCACGAAAATTTACTTGCCGTTCCGGTCATTACAAACTGTAGGGTAGCATGAGCAAACCGATAACAGAAGGGGTTCGCACCCGTGCTGTGCTGTCGGACTGAAATTGAAGAACTGTCCTTTACTGTTTAAATGATGTAAAATTACAGTAAAGTGTGTTGTATGGTCCATCTCATAAGGCTGCAAAACGGTTACATTCACAGCAAGCCTATTGCTGAATACCTCAAAGGTCAAAGTACAAGGCATGCCTTATTCACACAGTACATTCTGTCATTCTTCTGTCATTCGATTTGTTGTCATTCGGTCTGTAATGCAGTTTAGTGGTACCGGCCAACGGGTACTTAATACCACAACAATCCTCCAATGTCGTTCAAAGTTCAAAGTCTGCCTAGTTGCTGTGGTTCAAATTCTTGTGTAATTGTCGCTGATCAGGCGGGTAATTCGACACAAAATTTCCCTAGACTGTCAGTCCTCCCTCGGGATTAATAGACTAATTGCCTCACAGAGGGTACGGCAAAATATATATATAGGCCTACAGTACTATAGAATGCTGGTATTTTCAACCAATACACGTACCAAGTGCTGACAAACCAAATTCTTAGTTTGACATTTGAAAATAAGGTGTCATGATTAAAAACTTACTTATGCAACTAAATATTTTGAAACTCACAAATCGAATGTTTACAGTCACTGTTATCACGAAGATTCCAAATCACAATATTAAGAATCAACATCGCAAAAAAAAATCACACATCACAACATAACATAACATATCCACATCTCAATATAACGATGGCAAATCACCATATAAAAATCTACATCACAAGATGATGAATGAACTTCACAACATAACAAATGCACATCACCATATAACAAATACACATCACCATATAACAAATACACATCACCATATAACAATTGCTCATCACCATATCACTAACACGCATCACCATATAGCAAATGCCCATCGCCATATAACGAATGTGCATCACAATATAAAGAAAGCCCATCACTGTATAGCAAATGTCCATCACCATATACCAAATTCGCATCACGATATAACAAGTGTGAATCACCATATAACAAATGCACATCACCATAAAACAAGTGCGTATCACCATATAACAAATGCGCATCACAATATCATAAGGATTCCCGTCACTGTATAACAAATGCCCAGCATCATATAATAAATGCACATCACGATATAACAAGTTTGCATCACCACATAACAAGTGTGAATCACCATATAACAAATGCACATCACCATATAACAAATGCGCATCACAATATAAAAGATTCCTATCACTGTATAACAAATGCCAATCACCATATAACAAATGTGCATCACCATATAACAAACGCACATCACCATATAACAAATGCACATCACCATGCCCATTGCTGTATAACAAATGTGCATCATCATAACAAATGCCCATCGCCGTAAAACGAACGCGCATCAAATCATCATTTTACTTCACTGAAGACAGCTACGGCTTTCCATACTCTTTAGTATACAAATATGTAATTAGCTGAAATTAAAATAATAATTTCTTTGAGTACTGTCATTGTATCACCACTATATAGCATGCATAATTGCCTTTGGTCAAGTCCTTCAAGCTATATATGCCAAACTGTGAAAGCTCATTAATATGCAAATTATAAATTAGCTGACATGAAAATGCGAAATGACTTTCAATATTGTTATAACCTGGTATAATCATAAATGTACATAGCATATTTTGCCAACTTTGATAAAGTAAATCCCAGTATATATCCCTAATCGGGAAAGTTCATTAAATATGCAAGTAAGGAATTGACAGAAATGATTTTATTGCATATACAAAATTAGGAATTGGCTGAAGTAAAACTGTTTAATGACTTTCGATAATGTTGTACCATAGTATCTTTACTTTACAAAGCAATTTTCGTCAACTTTAGTCTAGTCAATTCAGATAAATATTCCCAATTAGGAGAGTTCATAAAATATGCAAATTAGAAATTGGCTGAAGTAAAAATGCTTACTGACTTTCAATAATGTTGTACCATAGTATCTTCAATATCTATAGCAAGTTTTAAATAGCTGCAAAAATACACAATGGAAGATTTCATCATAATTTGAATATATCATATTAAGATTATCTCTAAGCACATGTCAACCAAAGATATCTGACAAGTTTTGATAATCACATTTTTGACCAAAATTGGCAAAAATTGCCTTACAAAACAAAATTGCACACTTCATCATAATTTCAATATATCACATTAAGTTTATCTGTAGGAACCTGTAAAGCAAATTTCAAAGCTATCAGACCAGTACTTTTTGAGAAACAAATTTTTTGACCAAAAATTGCCAAAATTGTCCCACAATACAAACTTGTAGATTTATTCATTATCACATTTTGCTCATACCTATAAACCTGTATACCAAATATCAAAACTGTCAGACAAGCGGTTCTGATGAAACAAATTTTTTGACCAAAAATGACCAATATTGCCTTAAAAATACGAATTTGCATATTTCTGCACAATTTGAACAAATGTGAAATAGATCATCCCAAGGGACCTATGTACCAATTATCAAAGCTATCTGACCTGTAGTTTTGAAAAAGAAGATATTTCATTCGGACTTGTGGTTTCAGAGAAGAAGGCAATTGTCGACAGACGGATGGACGACGATGACCACAATGACGGAAAATCAGCCTTTTTGATAAGCTCCGCGTCACTGACAGCAGAGCTGAAAAGTTCATTGATTATGCAAATTAGGAATTGGCTTAACTTAAAAAGGTTAATGACTTTCAATAATGTTCAGTCATAGTATCTTCAATATACATACCAAGTTTCATCAATTTTGATTGGGTCAATCAGAAATATAAATCCCTAATTCGGAAAGTTCATTAAATATGCAAATGTACCAGATTTGATTCTGACCTTATGGGCCTTTTTTAAGATATTGTGCACTAGAGACAAACAGACAGACATACAGACATCGCTGCGACATGAGCTCATGTGTATGAACATTTGAGCTAAAAATGCAAGTGAAGACAGAATGAGCTTTATTATATGTGATTTATAACTGAGAAAACAATGTTAATATATAGTACTTTGAAAACAATATACTGCAGGCATTTCTTTTTATTTTCTTCAGACTGAGTTATTATTATTAGATGGACCAGATATGAACTGAAAATTCTCACGTTTCATTAAATATTGTAGTAATGTGTAAATTTGAACCTTTGCCACAGCTTTGCAACTTCATTGAAAGTGTGATGATCAACATAATGAACAATATTCACCACAGATCATTAAGTATTCGAAAATGTCATTAGCTGAAATAAAAATACTTAATTTCTTTGACTGTTGTCATTCTATCTTCACTTTATATAGCAAGTGTAATTGCCTTTGGTCAAGTCCTTCAAGCTATATATGCCAAACTGTGAAAGCTCATTAATATACAAATTATAAATTAGCTGACATGAAAATAGGAAATGACTTTCAATATTATTATAACCTGCTATAATCATCAATGTACATAGCATGATTTGCCAACTGTGGCAAAGTAAATCCCCGTATATATCCCTAATTAGGAAAGTTCATTAAATATGCAAATTATAAATTAACTGAAATGTTCTAATAAAACATGCAAATTGAGAATTTGCTGAAGTAAAAATATTAAATGACTTTTAAAAATATTGAAACAGTATCTTTAATGCACAAAGCAAGTTTCCTCAACTTTGGTCAAGTCAATACAGATAAATATCCCTTATTAGCAAAGTTCATTAAATATGCAAATTAGGAATTGGCTGAAGTAAAAATTCTTAATGACTTTCAATAATGTTGTATTATAGTATCTTCAATATGTTTAGCAAGATTCATCAACTTTTGTCGAGTCCTTTCAGGTATATATCCCTAACAAGGAAAGTTCATGAAATATGCAAATAAGGAATTGGCTGAAATAAAACTCTTTAACGACTTTTAATAATGTTATATCATAGTATCTTCAATGTATGAAGAAAGTTTCATGAACATTGGTCAAGTCAATTCATATATATATCTGTAATTAGGAAAGTTCATTAAATATGTAAATAAGGAATTGGCTGAAGTATAAACAGTTAATGACTTCTACCAATGTTATATGATAGTATCTTTAATGTACATAGCAAGTTTCATCAAGTTTGGTCGAGTCAATTCAGATATACATCCCTAATAAGGAAAGTTTATTAAATATGCAAATTAGAAATTTGCTGAAGTAAAAGTGCTTAATGACTTTCAATAATATTAAACAATAGTATATATTCAATTTGCATTACAAGATTCCTCAATTTTGATTGAGTAAATTCAGATAATATATTCCTAATTAGAAAAGTTCATTAAATATGCAAATTAGCTATTAGCTTTCATGTCACCCCTTAATGTCTTTCACGGATGATATATCTTGGTGTGATCAACATTTGTGGGAAATCTCATTTAATTGTGTGCAGTCGTTCTCAATTAATGTATATTCGTTTTTTCTAAAATCATTAATAATGCAAATGAGCAAAAAGTTAGCAAGCCACACCTACCAACCAGATATGAACTGAAAATGCTCACGTTTCATTATATATTGCATTTATGTGGAAATCTGAACCTTTGCAACATGTTTGCAACTTCATTGAAAGTGTTAATGATCAACATAATGAACAATATTCACAACAGATCAATTCTAAAGGTCATTAAGTATTCAAATATGTAATTAGCTGAAATAAAAAGCATTAATTTCTTTGAGTACTGTCACTGTATCACCACTTGATATAGCATGTATAATTGCCTTTGGTCAAATCCTTCAAGCTATATATGCCAAACTGTGAAAGCTTATTTGATATGCAAATTATAGATTAGCTGACATGAAATGCGAAATGACTTTCAATATTGTTATAACCTGGTATAATCATCAATGTACATAGCATGTTTTGCCAACTTTGATCAAGTAAATCCCGGTATATATCCCTAATTAGGAAAGTTCATTAAATATGCAAATTAGGAATTGACTGAAATGTTCTCATCATAAAATATGCAAATTAGGAATAGGCTGAAGTAAAACTAATTAATGACTTTCAACAATGTTATATCATAGTATCTTCAATGTACATAGCAGGTTTCATCAACTTTGGTCATCAATTCAGATATATATAACTAATTAGGAGAGTTCATTAAATATGCAAATAAAGAATTGGCTGCAGTAAAATGCTTAATAACTTTCAATATTTTCAATATTGTTCTATCATAGTATCTAATGTACATAGCAAGTTTCATTTATTATGGTTAAGTCAATTCAAATATAAATCCCTAATTTGAAAAGTTTATTAGTCCCCTCGGACATCGTCCAGGGGGACTTATAGGTTTGGTCATGTCCGTGCGTCTGTGTGTCCGTTTGTTCACGCAGATATCTTAGAGATGCCTTGAGTGATTTCATTGAAACTTGGTACAAGGATTACTTCATATGTCATACAGATTTGTTTTGTGATACGGTCCAATATGGCCACCGTGCAGCCATTTTGTTACGATTTTTTCATGTATGGAGCCATAACTCAGGCACATCTCAACCAATTTCATTCAAAGGTGGTACAAAGACATTGACCTATGTCATACATATGCACATCAATTTGTTTTATGATACAATCCAATATGGCCGCATGGTGGCCATTTTGTTACAATTTTTTCATGTTCTTAGCCATAACTCAGGCACGTCTCAACTGACTTTATTCAAAGTTGGTACAGGGACATTGACCTATATCATACATATGTGTTTCAACTTCTTTCAAGATACAATCCAATATGCCCCCATGGCGGCCATTTTTTCATGTCCTTAGCCATAACTCAGGCACGTCTCAACTGATTTTATTCAAAGTTGGTACAAGGACATTGACCTATCTCATGTATATGCACATTGATTTGTTTTACAATAAGATTGAATATGGATGCATGGCGACCATTTTGGTACGATTTTTTCATGTCCGGAACCATAGCTCAGACATGTATCAACCTATTTTATACAAAGTTGGTAAAAGGACATTGACTTATGTTATGGCATATGTACGTCAATTTGTTCACGATATTATCCAATGTGGCCACATGGCGACCATTTTGTTATGTTTTTTTTTTATGTCGAGAGCCATAACTCTGGCAAATCTCAACCGATGTTATTCAGAGTTGGTACATGGACATTGACTCATGTCATTCTCATGCATGTTGATATTTTAGACGGTAAGATCAATATGGCTGCGTGGCGGCCAATTTGTTACAATTTTTTCATGCAGAGCCATAATTCAGACATATTTCCAACAGTATAATTCAGAGTTGGTACAAGGACATTGATCTATATCATACATATGCACATCAATTCATTTCATGGCATGTAGCAGTCTCATGTCCATTATTGAATTTTCTTAATTAGACTGATATGTCAAGAAATACTGCATCAAATTTCGTGAAACTTGGTACAGATGTTAAGCTTACATTGCTTTAAAAGTGAAAAAGACATTTATCAGTGTCATGTTAATTAATTTGTAATTGCACATGTAATGAACTTTCTTAATTAGAGTGATATATCCACAAATACTGTGTCAAATTTGATGAAACTTGGTACAGACGTTGATCTCATAGTGTTGTAAAATCAATGATACTATGCGGTATCATTTAAATTAATTGCTAGTATCGCATCTGTATCGCAGTATTTTTAATCACAGATCTAATTAATGAATGATCTATCCTCTCTGAGTACTAAGTACCCATTAACAAGTGGGGACTGTATCATCATCGATGACTTGTTTAATATGCAAATTGGGAGTTGGATGAAGCTTTATGACTTTAAATAATGTTAATATCATAGTATCTTCAATATACGTACATAGTTTCATCAATTTTAATCTAGCCAATTAAGATAGATATCCTTAATTAGAAAAGTTTATTAAATATGCAAATTAGCAATTATCTTTCTTGTCAATTCTTAATATCTTTCACAGCTTATACATTTTTGTGTGATCAACATTTGTAGTAAATCTTATCAGATTGTGTTCAGTCATTAATTATGCAAATGAGCAAAAAGTAAGCAAGCCACACCTGCAAAAAACTAATCAGTCCTTGCCATTCGCAAACTGAATCTAGGTACCAGATTTGATTGTGATCTGATGAGCCGTTTTTGAGATATTAAGCACACAGACAGATAGACAGACAGACAGACAGACAGACATTGCTGCGACATATGCTGATATGTGTGAACACGTGAGCAAAAAACTAATCAGTTCCTTCCATTTGCACACTGAGTCTAAGTACCAGATTTAATTTCTGATCTGATGAGCAGGTTTTGAGATATCGAGCACACAGACAGACAGACACACAGACAGACAAACACACAGACACCGCTGCGACATTAGCTTGTGTGCGTTAATACGTGAGCTAAAAATGGAAGATATGGGGATGACATGGATACCTCAATACAGCAATATTAATATCGACAGTGCTGTGTTCTAAGACACCAACTCTCTATACTTATGTCAATGTCAAAAAAAGGGCTTTTGCTTACATTACTTCATAAATCAGAACAAGGAATATCAGCGTCTCTTCACAAATTTATTTTACAATTTTATGCCAATTTATGCCAATTTGACATACATTAATAGTTTGGTAATGGAAAAAAGATTAATTAATGAGGATCTATAGTGAAAATTAACAAATTTGTGGAAAGAATACAAATTTTTATATGTTGGCAGGTTTTAAAAATATTTAATGAAGTCGCATGACCATAATTTGCATAATTTTGAGAGAAGTGTTTCATGGTGATTCTTAAAATATACCGTAAGATTATTGGGAACATGAGTCTTTGATGATTTCAGAAGTCAGATGCCATATCACATGGTACAGTGTCAACTCCACCCCAGGACCTGAGGGTTCAAAGGGATAATCAATCTAATCAGATGAAAAGTTGGGGGAGGGATCGCCTATAACAATTGATGAATTAAGAGGGTCAAATTTTAGAAATGCTATTTAAAGGGATCCCTTTTCGTATTTCATTTGTAGTTTAAGTTCCATCACCCTCTCATCCCCTCCCATAAAAAACGAATGCTCCCTAAATGCATGCATAATGCTCCAAATTACCAAGACAATGACCTCGACCAATTCTATGGCAAATCCACATGATTTGACTAAAGCAGGGTGAGCTTTCAATTTCTCATTTACACTACCTTCAGAGACCTGTCTCTTGCATAGCAACAGCCTGATTTCTGGTTCACAGCTTGCAGCTGGCATTCATCTCATATCTGGGTGAGAGGAATGTTTCAGGTGTTGGCAATGGTTGCTATTTGAAGGCAATCTAAGAATCTGCATCGCAAATATATAATGTTGCATAGTTTACCATAACACTAGCAAAATGTAGAATACTACATGTAAAATCTACACCTCACACCAGTAACAATGTATAATATATAATAATTATAATATATAATAATATATCCAATATTTGATAATTTAAATGAGATGTTTTTGTGTATTTTAAGTTCAGATATATGTTAAGCTGTCTCTCATGAAATATATTACAAACACCCTTTCTCCCAGCAGCTGCAGGTAAAGACATTGACAATATTTTATGCAATGTTTAGTTTTGTTCATGCTATCCTGCAGTTCCAAATTGTGTTATTATGCAATAAAGTGTTAAATAATAATATATTACCTGTTGAATGGCCAGCATTTTGTCAAATGATGTCCTCATGTCTTTCATATTCTGTTGTCAATCCATTGATCACATATGGCGTGGAATATTTCCCTCCAGTGGCCTCACGAAGAATCACTCAATCAATCCAAATTTGTGAACTGGCTGTTCTGAGTACATTAAGGGTACATTAAGTAGTAGTAGTAGTGTTTATTCAATAAGTAATACAGGCCACCGGCCCAATGTACAAGCTTACAAATCAATACATGGCAAACACTTAGAGAGTCAAAGGTATATCCATGAATTGATACTGCCAAACAGATTTTCAGTCATAAAAAAGGCAAAACCATTACAATCATAAATCTTGTAAAAACAATGCTCTTTTTTCAAAATCATAGAACAAGTATCTCGCAGAATTCCTTATTACTACTGGGTCTATAGCGTTCATAATTCTTATGAATTTATATTGTGATAGTGGCTGATCTGTAAAAAAACTTGGAATATATTGATTTCTGAGTTCTACATAAAGAGGACAAACGAAAAGGAAATGAAACTCATCTTCAATACTATCCATACACACCGGACATTTTCTGTCCATTCTTCGAATTCCCAAGTGTCTTCCCTTTTCAATCATAAGAGAATGAGCAGAAATTCTAAATTTAAGTAATGCTGAACGAAATACAGGTTTCATGTCAATGGTGAGGTATGTTTCTAAGACCAAATCAGTTTTAAACAATTGGTAGCTAGACAATCTGTCCAGTGAAACTCCCTTTTCACACCAATTTTGAAAATCAATGTCCAAGCATCGTTGGCGAAAAATACAAATAAATCTATTTTCATCTCCAACCCCTCTGATTATACCACGTATCAGCAAATCCATATGTAAATAAAAGTCCTTCAAGATTTTTTACCCAGCATTCCTTGTTTGCCTCCGCCATAGTACACTGGAGGTGATAACACTGCAAAACATACCGATCAGCATTCATTTTCAAAATTCTCAGCCAATACTTTATCATCCTCACTAAACGTATAGCCCTTAGAGTAGGGCGACCTAGCTCCCCTCTCACAGCTACGTGAATATACGATGAATGTGAAGAAAGTAAGAATTTACAGAACTTGATATGGACATTTTCAACAACTTTGGCTTCATGATAGCCCCATATTTCACATCTGTAAAGTAAAATCAGTACAATCTTTGTATCAAATATTTCAGAGCACAAAGGAATTGGCACTTGGCCCAATTTTCTCAAATTAATCATCAAAGCATGGAGGGCCTTTGATGCTTGGTCTGCTAATTGTTCAATAGCCCTTGACCATAGGCCTCTTGAAGACAATTTCAATCCTAAATAAACATAATACGACACGATCTCAACCGTCTGCTGACCATAGAACCATTTTTCATAGCTCCTCAGCACTCCACCATTTCTAAAGACAACAACTTTTGTTTTACTTAAATTAATCTTCAATTTGTTCTTGTCACAGTAAGTTTTTAATTTGGTAAGCAGAAGTTGTAATCCTATTGCATTGTATGACATTAGTACGAGGTCGTCAGCAAATAGAAGGTAAAAAAGTTTAATCATTCCGACTGAACATCCGACATCGTCACCTAAAATATGATCAACCCTTAGCTCTTCGTGCAAGTCATTCATGAAAAAGGAAAAAAGAAAAGGAGACAAAATACATCCCTGTCTGACACCTACAGGGCAATTGAAAAAGTCAGTCAGACCAGATGGTGTTAAAACACAAGATTTGACTTCTTGATACATGGAATACAAAATACCATACATGTTACCCTTTATACCCGCATTACCAAGTTTAAAGAACATGGCTGTTCTATTGACCCTATCAAAGGCTTTTTCGAAATCTACGAATGCGCAGTAAAAGCGACCCCTTTTAGTAGTTAAATATTTTTGGATGAGCGTGTGAATAATAAAAATATTATCAGTAGTACAGTAACCAGCTCTAAAGCCAGCTTGCTCCTCCCTTCTATATTCACAAATATTGTCCCATTTACACAACCTGATATATAAAATTCTGGAAAAAATTTTACTTGCTCGGGAGCAAAGATATACCACGATAGTTACTTGCCAACTGTCTCGATCCCTTTTTATGAATATGAAAGATAATACTCTCCCGCCAGGCCGTCGGAAATTTACCCAAACTAAAAATAGCATTAAATAAAACACAGAGTAAGTTGCTTAATTCATTGCAACAATATTTGTAAAAATCAGGCGGAATACCGTCTTGACCAGGGGACTTTCCTGCTTTAAGTTTTCTAATACTATTTTCCACCTCCTCCACAGTAATTGGTGAATTCAACATGTCGTCATATTGGTCATGAGCAGACGATGGAAACTGACCCTGAGCAAATTCTGTAACAGTTGTATCGAAATACTCCCACGTGTCTGAATAGTCTGAATTTTCACAAGTGGCATTTCTACTTGGATTGAACAATGACTCGAAAAAATCATACCAATCATGTGAGCTGATTCAAGAAGGAATAGAAGGCCTAGACTCCCTGACATAGCCCCAGAATTTTTTACTGTCTTTGTCATAAGCTGCTGTAATGAACTCTGTGATTCTTGCATTACGATGTATATTCTTTTTCACTGTAATCATCTCTTTATAATCATGCTTCTGGGTCTTGTAGCGCTCAAGAAGATCTAACGACCTATTATGGCGAAAACGTAAAAGTAAAATGTGCAATTTGTCCCGTGTGCGTCTACATTCTTCATCAAACCAAACATTCCCAGTGAAGTTAGTGCATTTTTTGTTAAATCTTGTTGATCGATTACTTGGCAATAAACTATAAAAAAGTTCATTGATTTTACCAATCGCCCCGTCTACATGCGCGTTATCTATATCACTCATAATATTGTGGATTCTAGGTCAAAAAACCCCCGTACTCAAATTCTCCTTGAATTTGTTACACATTTCCTCATTAACTCTGTATTTACAATATTGTGACATACAGTGGTACTTGTAATGTATGTTACTGTGATACCAGTACTATGTACACTATTACTTCTGTAATATCGCCCTCTACGTTGAGTCTTAGAAATAAAGTGAGCGACCTCATTTGAGGCACTCGTTGGACAGACCACGTTGTGTCCCGTGTCAATACATCACATGGTGTCAGGAGTGGAGGAAAATGTCTCAATCCAACATCCAGCTGAAACCTCCTACACATCTAAGTTTAGATGGTAACGTCGCACAGAACTGGAAAGAGTTTCGACGTAGTTGGGAAACATTTTCCACCGCAGCAGAGCTGAACAAAAAAGACGAGGCAGTACAGGTTGCCACTTTCCTTCATGTAGCTGGTGCCGCAGCACAGCAAGTGTGGCACCATTTTACAAGTGGTATAGCCACAAACTGATGACGTCAAAATCGCCGTACACAAAACACAGACGCCCCGTAATTGCGGCACTGACTAACTAATAAGGTTAAAATAATATAAATTTGCACTTTCTTCATATCACTGTCACAATTTCCGACTGCTTAGTTTTTGTATTGGGTGAAGTACAGTGGGGGCCAGGAATTGGGGTTAGCTGACCAAATTGTCGGAACGGAGCGAGCGAAGCGAGCGGAGTTCCGACAATTTGGTCAGCTAACCCCAATTTCTGGCTCCCACTGTACTTCACCCGACACAAAATCAAGCAAATGAAGACCATCACAGACTTTTTAGGGTTAGGGTTAGTTAGTTCATGTGATCGAGGCAATAATTCCGTCTTATTCCGGGTTCAATATGTCCCCTCTCACGTTTTATTCATCAAATTTGTTGTCATCTACAAACTGACCCCGACGGCAATGGCCATATTGACCCCTTTTCAATATAGCCGTTGCCAAAGACGGCACACAGTTACATAACAGAATTCAGAGTTCATTCAAATGCAAATAATAATCAATGTGACGGTCAAAAAATCTGTGTATGTTTTCATTTGCATTACTTCTTCTACAGACTGAAAATCACACCTGTACATTAGTTCAAACTCTGTTATTGATTGGTTTAATTTTTTGTCCACAATTTTTTTTCCTTTATCTTTGCGATCATGCCTCCCAATAGATTTTTAGCCAGGCTGTATTATGGAAATTTATGAATACACGAATGTAAAAATAAACTCTGTAATAAATTCAAGTTCCGGAAGTTCAAATACAGCTTGAGCCGACACAGTTACAGACATTTGGTGATTGGAGTCATTGGTCGCGATATTTGTGCTTGCTTTTTAATTTCCGTTGACCGCCGTACGTAATGCCAATGCTTTATCGAATAGTTCCTCCAGGTTACAGTATTATTCTGATGAGTGACAGGGGCCCTATTCTTCGTTGTCCAAGACTCCTCAGTTCTCTCATTTCACCGCTAATCATTGTCTTCATTTTGTGGATCCTAAAACCTCCGCCCAGACCAACACCTTTGAAGGCATGTGGATGCATGCCATGCGAACTTGGATTGGCTTCACATCTTCAGACTTATTTCCAACTTATCTTTATAAGTTCATGTGACGGAGGCGTTTCGGCGATAAAGCTAAGGCGTGGATTTTACTTGTTCAACATATTTCAATTCTCTGTCCGTCAAGTTTACGGTCCCCTTCATCGATTCATTGCAACTCTGCACATAACACCACATTATGCCAAATGTTTTGAGACGGTCTAAAAACTAATATCACGCCTAAGTTTACAACTAAGGAGGCCACTGCCGCTGATGTGTGATACTGGGAATGCACAAACCAGACGAAGTTTGTGCTTGTGACAGTGTATGGACCTTAAATTATTATATTTGCAGCGAATTTCGTTTGCTTCTGTACTTAATTCACTTCGTCGATGGGTGGAATTTTTATGTTATTTCCGTGGCATATCCAACGAATTGTTGTTCACGTTTTCATCTACGATAGCAATGAAATATTGCATTTCATACATGTTGAGTGATGAACCAATTTTATATAAAAGTGTATCCTGTCAAAAACGAAACACACACCTTCCGTACTGTAAAAAAGGCAGCAAATGACAAATTCAATAATAAATGTCAAACACAAAGTTTTCAACATATAAAACATCCTAAACAAGTGACAATTTTATACTTGAACTGTGCAAATACAACAAATAATATGACGGAAATGCGGTAAACCAAACCATTTTGCAAGTAAGTGCAGAAGTACTAGTCAGCGAAACAACCGACGTGTTTCTCCCGCAACACAGAATACTGCCCAGCAGCAGATGGCACGAGCCAACCGTAGACAATACAACCCACGTAGCCAGCGCGCAGTGAAAGTAGTTACCCATGAAGACAGCGGTGATGACGACGTACCATTTATGATTGACACTCTAAATGTTAGAACTCTTGAAACTGAAACTGTTCACAAACAAAAAGACTGGTCTCAAAGTTGTCGCATTGGAGACACCAATGTATCCTTCAAATTAGATAGTGGTTCACAAGTTGATATTATTCCAGTGTCTATATTCAATGTCACTGTACCAAAACATGTCAAACTACAGCGTTCTAAAATCACTTTAAAGTCGTACAGCAATCACTTGATTAAGCCCATTGGTCAGATTGAGTTACCACTGAAAGTGAATAGATCAGAGTTGAATGGCAAAATTGTACACAGTAAGTCTGTTCCTATCACATTTCAGGTTGTGAAAGGTAATGTTACACCTATTCTGGGGAGAGATTCTTGTGAAAAGTTAAATCTCTTGAAAAGGGTGTTCAGTGTACAACCCTCTGATCCTGTCCAGAATGGCAATAGCAATGTTATTCAGCCTGGTTGTGCGTCTGATGATGTTAAAAGAAACCATGTGTTCTCATCAAATGGTGTAGACAAATCAAACTCAAAATGTACTAAACGAGCTCAACAAAACAGCGATTTATTTGATGGCCTTGGTTGTTTGAACAACTGTGAATATGACATACAAATTGACCCAGCAGTTCCCTCAGTCCAGTTACCACCACGACAAATCCCTCATAAACTACGAGACAAAGTTAAAGCAGAACTGGATCGAATGGTTTCACTAAGTGTAATCGAACCTGTCACCGAGCCGACTAAATGGGTTAGTCAAATTACAGTGGTCATGAAAAAGAATGGCCAAGTTCGCGAATGTCTAGATCCTCAAGAGCTAAACAAAGCTATCCGTCGCGAGCACTTCCCAAATGCTACATTGGAAGATGTTGTAACGCGAATGCCAAACGCGAAAGTATTTTCTAAATTCGATGCCACGTCAGGTTATTGGCAGCTCAAACTTAGTGATAAAAGTGACAAGGTAACTACATTTAACACCCCCTGGGGTAGATATATGTTCAAAAGAATGCCCTTTGGTATTCGTTCCGCGAGCGAAATCTAGCAAAGAGCCATGATTGATGAATTCGGCAAGTTAGAAGGTCTTGAAGTAATTGTAGACGATATGTTACTACAAGCTACGTGTGACGACCAGCATGACAAATACCTCAATCAATTCCTAAACAAAGTACGGGAGTCTGGATTAAAACTCAACGGTAAAAAATGTGAAATAGGTGTTGGCAAAGTTGAATTTTCAGGTCACTTACTGACAAGTGATGGACTGAAACCAAGTCCAGACAGAATAAGAGCCCTAACAGAAATGTCTCCACCGCAAAATAAATCTGAGCTTCAAACATTTCTTGGAATCATGGTTTACTTAGCAAAGTTTGTACCAAACCTTTCAGCCCTTACAGCACCATTACGTGAACTTCTTGCTAAAGGCGTAGAATGGAGCTGGGAAGACAGACATGAAGCCGCTTTCAATAAATTGATTGATGTAGCTACAAAAACACCCGTCCTGAAATTCTACGATGCTAAAAAGCCGGTCACCATTTCTTCCGATGCTAGTAACAAAGGCTTTGGAGCAATGATATGCCAAGACTCTCACCCTGTTGCTTTCGCATCACGCAGACTCAATAACGCAGAAGTTAACTACGCTACAATTGAGAAAGAGATGAGCGCAATTCTCTTTGCATGTAACCGTTTCCATGACTACATATTCGGAGACAAAACAATTGTAGAAACCGATCACAAACCATTAGTCGGTATATTTCGGAAGCCACTGCATAAACTCAGTCCACGTTTACAACGCATGCGCATGAATCTTCTCAGGTATGATCTAGAAGTTGTTTACAAACCGGGCAAAGATATGCCTATACCGGATGCACTTATTCGGGCCCCACTCGCTGATACTCCACCGCAATCTGATGATCGTGAAGTTCTAACTATCATCAATCAAATGCCCATCTCAGACCAAAAGTTAGAGAAATTACGAGATGAAACTGCATGTGATCCAACGCTATTGAAAGTCATCAACCTAACCATATCAGGATGGCCAGACAACAAAATGCAAATTCCTGATGAAGCCAAGCCTTATCACCCATATCGACATGAAGTAGCGTATGCTCATGGATTATTGTTTCGCAACAACCAAATCATAATTCCCTCAAGTATGCGTCCTGAAATCATGCAAAAATTACATGCCAGCCATCAAGGAATCGTTAAGACAAAACAAAGAGCTCGCTCCATCATATTTTGGCCGTGCATTAACAATGAAATTGAGGACATGATCTCTAAATGCTCAGTCTGTATGGAGTTTCGTCCTAAACGCGCAAAGGAACCCATGATCCCCCATGAAATACCAAGTTCTCCATGGTCTAAAGTTGGTACTGACTTGTTTGAGCTAGGATCAGATGATTACTTGATTATCATTGACTACTACTCAAAATTTCCAGAAGTAATCAAGCTCCCAAACAAAACCGCGAATGCAGTAATTTCAGCCACTAAATCTGTATTTGCTCGAGAAGGAATCCCAAATACTGTCATTAGTGATAATGGTCCATGTTATGACAATCATGTTTACCGGAAATTTGCTCATGACTGGGAATTTGACCATATCAAAATCAGTCCTGGTTACTCACAATCAAATGGTGAAGTTGAAAATGCTGTCAAATCAGTCAAACGTCTGATGAAAAAAGCATATAAAAGTGGCCAAGACCCTTATGTTTCACTTCTAGAGTTTCGTAATACTCCACTAGATGGAACAAATGGATTTTCTCCTAGTCAATTGTTAAAGAGTAGAATTCTAAAGTCCAAACTACCTACTGCCGAAAACTTGACTAAACCTCACATTGTTCCCCCCATGACAAATAACTTGAAAGCTAGACAGCTGAAACAGAAATACTACTATGACCGCACAGCATGGCGTAATATTGCACAGCCTAAACCAGGTCAACCAGTTAGATTTCGTAACCCACATGATAAATGGGAATATGGAATAGTAAAGGATTCACTTCCACAGCCTAGATCTGTGTTAGTTGAAAATCAGTCCGGAAAAGTATACAAGAGAAATCGCAGACATATGTATCCAACATATGAAAATCCACCTCCATCAGATCCACTTGTTAATGATGATGACAATCTGGATAAATGTTATTGTGAATCTGTTCCAGTTTCTAAACGGCCCACTGAATGCACATTTTCAGATAAGTCACATACTACCAGTACGCCAGTCAAAACTAGTTCCCATGCAAAACATGATCAAGTGAAAATCCGATCAGATATCACAACCCGTACTGGCAGAGTATCAAAAGGAAAAGTTCAGTTGAATTTATAGTTTTGTCTGTGACAAATCATTCACATACCCAGTTTATTTGCCATGCCAGTTTTCTAGTGTTTCTCTGTTTCTTGCCGGCTGTTGTTCTTCTTTGTCAGTGTTATAAAAAACTGTCAACTTACTACTTTAGCACATTGAATCAGTCATTCCGATTTTCAGTCACCCACTTGTAAAAAAGGGGCGTGTAATGTATGTTACTGTGATACCAGTACTATGTACACTATTACTTCTGTAATATCGCCCTCTACGTTGAGTCTTAGAAATAAAGTGAGCGACCTCAGTTTGAGGCACTCGTTGGACAGACCACGTTGTGTCCCGTGTCAATACATCACAGTACTGATTAACATCATCGGTACCTAACTGAGCGTCTACATCATACTTTAATGAAAATTCCACTGGCATGTGATCTGAATCAACTCTACAACCAATTTCGAGGTCAGAGATTGAACCAATCATATTATGCGAAACAAGAACATAATCAACAACACTCGCATCCTTTGCAGTTATACATGTAAAATGCCCCTCTTTATCAGCGTTGTGGCTATCGACACTATGATCGTGTCGGTAAGCAGGAATAAAAAGCAACTTAGCGACACGATCATGATAATTTGCAATCAAATGAAAATTACACTGCGTTATCAAGTGGTCTCAAATGTGCGGCTTTCGAGCTGAAATAAAATTTCCTCGTGTGACAAAAAGTGTGTTCTCCATAATTTAGCCTTAGGCCCACTTGTTCAATTGACAATTGAATTGCTGGCATCGCTTGCTAAAATCCACTGCCGTTTTATAATAAACCACCTATGAAATCTTGTTCGCGATCTCAATATTTCACGTTTTCGGGGCTCAAACTGCCAAAAAATTGAATTAGAGAGCATAACAAACAAAATCGCAGCTTGAAAGAGACAACAATACTTCTTTTATTTATATTGCTTATTTCCTCCTATGTTTGCATCGATAACCCGATGGCACATCGGGATCGCAGAGTGATCACATCTCAACAATGGTAGCCAAGCCATAGGAGGTGCACGTTCGATTCCCTGTCAGAGTTACGTGTTTTTTTCCCTCTTTATTTTCTATCAGTTACTTTGTAATTTTTCCCTTCTCGCTCTTTTACTCTCCTTTCCTATTTTTGCTATTTTCTCACTAAATTCATTGCATTTGACAATCTCCGCCGATCCACTGCCAGTAATTTGAGTCAAACTAACAAACCCCTCAAGCAAAGCGCCATACAAGTACACACAGTACGTACACAGCCGATGTATGGAACTCACCATCACTCGTTTGCGACATTTCCAGGATAAAAGATGGCCGTCAAGTTTGAAACGTCGCGCGTACTTTTTTTTGCATTCAGCTTATTTATATGTAATTTAGGGGGTTGCACGCTGTAGGGATAGAGTCGCCATTGAGTCGCGGACATAGTCAGCCAAACATGCAAACCTTCCAAACTCCATGACCATGTACCAGACCGAGTACGCCCATATTTATTTTAAGAAACATATTTTCTCTATATTCAATATTCAAATTTTCTGATTGAGATGATAATTAAAGTCTTGAGATGTAAAAAAACTATAAAAAGGACGTTTCAGGAAAAGCAAAATGATCGTGCAAATAAGTAAGAAAAACCGCTTATTTGCACGATGATCGTGTCTATAAGAAGCATTTTCCGCTATTTGCACGATGATCGTCCAAATAAGCGGAAAATTCTTCTTATAGACACGATCATCGTGTGGATTATCCGTTTGTTTTTCTTATCTACACGATGATCGTGTCGGTATGTGTTGTTCTTTATCAAAACGATGATCGTGTCTTTAAGAAGCATTTTCCGCTTATTTGCACGATGATTGTGTAAATCCCGTAAAATGCGTCTTATAGACACGATCATCGTGCAAATAAGTAAGAAAAACTGCGTATTCGCACGGTCATCGTGCAAATAAGTGGGAAATGCGTCTTATAGACACGATCATCGTGCAAATAAGTAAGAAAACTGTGTATTTGCACGATCATCGTGCAAATAAGCGGAAAATGCGTCTTATTGACACGACCATCGTGTGGATAGGTAAGAAAAACCACGTATCCACACGATCATCGTGTCGGTAAGCATTTTTTTTTTGTTTATTCACACGATCATCGTGTCGGTAAGCATTTTTTTTTGTCTATTCACACGATGATCGTGTCGATAGGCGCCACCACCGGTGTGATGGTCCTTCGTGGCCACATATATATTTGGGTCACAGTAATCAGTGGGTGCCATGCCATCGAAATGAATTTTTCGGGCTTGCCAAGATCGTGATATTTGGAAAGCCACGACACCTCCAAGAATAAGAACTACCGTTTCGATCTTGTTGTTGCCCTCCCTTCATAAATATATTTTAAAAATATTATTCTAAATAACTCTGGTTATGTTAGTACGGCTTCCGGGCGCCAGCGCGGTGACGCCCCCTTTGCCAGCCCAGGGCAGACTTCCTTTGACGCCGGGACCAAATTCGTATGTTTGATTGGTTGGTTGCTTAAGATGGCATTCGCTGTATCAAATTTTCGACTTGATCTGATTTATGAATGAAACTACCGGGTAATATTTGCATATCTCCAGGGCGATTGGCCGTTTACTCATTAATTGAAAGTAATCCCGGGAAATAAAACCGAGATCGCGACAATATTTTTGCAATTCTCGACTATAACTTGTGATCCATCCACATCAAACGAAAAGTAAGAAGACTGTTCATGTGATAAATATATAATCAAATATATATATATATATATATATATATATATATATATATATATATATATATATATATATATATATATATATATATATATGAGTGTGTGAGATATTAAAGTCGCGCGCACAAAGGGCGTGCTAAAAAGTATGTCTGATAATTTACGCGCCGGAAGGGTGCGCCGAAAAATGCAACTGAATGATGAAATTCGTGATTGGCACGATGCATTTTAGGTAAGTATGAGTCCGTGTCGAAATTTAAAAAAACACTGACGCCCCCCCCCCCCCATATTGGGCATTTTAGAGATATGATGATCTCCCCATCACTAAAGTGAAAAAACAGGGTGACACGTCCTTGGATCCACCGCCTCCCCCCGGCTTAAGAAACTTACCTGTCCCTCCTTACGTAGTGCACTTGGCGTACGATTTTATACGATTCAATAAAATACTCATCGTAATGCCATGAGTCACTGACGATACTACTCTACAATGCCCACAATCACGAAAAATTTCTCGCCTAAAACTAGTTCATTTGAAGGCTGATGAAAGTGTTTTGACAAACACATCTACAGGGCGGGAGAATTGACCAGGGGAGATTTGAAAAAAAGTTTAAGGTTATGCCGGGACAGTATCGAAAAATACTGAGATGGTAAGGGGAACTTGAAATTGTGTCGGAATCCGTCTTAGAATGCACAAAAAGCACCATTTTGTCTAACAATTAAATAAATTCGACAGAAGCAACCGGGACAGCCCCTCCAATATCCACTCCTACTCACACACTATGTGTACCCCTTTCACCTAGAACGAGAGATGCCGGATAATCAAAGCCCCCAACCTACTCATGCTACGTTTATCATATACATTTGTAATAGACCAGAAGCTCGCCCAAGCTGTCTGTAATATTGTGCACTTTTCAATACAGACGATAGGAAATAAGTCACCCCAATATTAGGGACAGTTGCTTCAATTTTTGGCATTTTCCAGTATTTCAAAATTATTGAGGGAATGGACTTCGGGAATAGCGCACTATCGCTGAAATTTCCCGTTTAGTTGGTTGTCGAGCTGCCAATTAATCCAGTCAATCTACGAGATTTTGGAATAAATAGACAGCTGATCTCGGTGGGAGAAGTGCCTTGTAGTAGGGTCCGCTGACCTCCCTCCGAGCTCTGACATATCTCCGTCCTGTGGCGGAGCAGGTCAAAAATTTGCATAGTTCATTGCGCATGCAAGGTAGACATTAGCAATATGATGATCTATGTAAGACGCAGTCTTGGCAATATGACAAGCCAATTAAAACTGTGTGGGGACTCTTGTACTGACACAAATAAATGTTATTCACTGTCCAATCTGCCCGGCCTACGATTTCCGGCCAAACAGGCTACAAAAAGTCAGAAGCCATCTCGTCGCCAGTCATTGGCAACACCCGATAGAGGACGCTACGGACTGAGATAGATTGAAATTTCGTGGACATAGTTGTAACGATAGTGCTGTTTGCTTCGAGCTGGGACATTTTAAAAGTTTCGTCATATGCACAGCGTGTTGGATATTGCATTTTGTTGGAAACTCAGCGTTTTTTTTTCTTAAATGTTGGCTATAGATGGAGACTCGAGCATATTGGACGATACTACGGACTAAGCTAAGACGTGGACGGAATTTTAATCTTACTGCAGTTTGCTCCGAGTTGATACATTTTGATAATTAAGACACATAGCGTGTCGGATATTCCGGCAAAGTAATGACATTTTTCGTAAGCATGGACTTTAGATATTATTAATATTATTAATCTTTATTTAAACTCGATAACTCCATAGATGAAACACCTCTTTTCATTGAGGTCGAATAGACAAAAGAAAATCATATTACAGCACCAACTTGAAAACACGAAAAACACAGAAGTACAAATATCAAAAAAACTATGAAGAAGCATCAGATAAGTACATAGAATACAGAAAGTTGTTACAAGATTTCTTAAAGCTATGATTGATTTGGGGAGATTGTTATATTCATCCACACCCGCAACAGACAAAGTGTTTTGATAAAGAAGTGTACGTGCTTTGGGAACTTTAGGGAGCCTTCAGTAATTACAAGGGGAGGGGGTGGGCGGGGGGAATTGGGGGGAGGGTCACTTTTTAGAGAACAGTTCAGGGGGAGGGTCACTTTTTATAAACCTCGCTTTGGGGGGAGGGTCACTTTTGACAGAAGCTGATATTATGGCCAAAAATTTCATTGTCCGTGTGATATTTCCTGAATAGGAAATCACCAACAAAATACGCACACACTTATAGACCGCCATGCATAGTGAATTGACATTTTGATGAGATTCCAAAATCATATTTCTTGCACAAGCATAGACTTGTAACCACTGTAGTCTAATCAAGAACAATAATCTAAATAATCAAGCATGCATAAATGCACAGATTTATCTAATTTTGTACTGAAAAAAAATTATTCATAGTTTCATCATAGACCCCAATGCATAGTGTATTGAATGACATTTTGGTGAAATTCCAAAATCAAATTTCTTACACAACCATAGACTTGTAACCACTCTAGTCTAATCAAGAAAATTAATATCAATAATCAAGAGTACACAAATGCAAAGATTTACCTATTTTTGTATTGGAAAAAACTATTCATAATTTCATCATAAACACCATGGATAGTGAACTAACTTTTTAGATGAAATTCAGAAATCAATTTCTTGTACACAAATGTTCATTTTACTTCCCTATTCAAGCAAAGTACATTTAAATACATTATCAAACATATATAAAATACAGATATAGCATGTTTTGTGGGGGTAAATTGTCAATAATTTGCCTGATAGACTCCATGTATTATGATTTTCATATTTTTGGATGAAGCACTAAATAAGCTACATCTTGCCTTCTTGTAGTTGCACAAAATATGGTGACCCTCCCTAAACTGTATGAAATACCATATCTCTTCAACAATTCTTGCGTGATAAATTGCGACTGTCCCTCCAAAAACTACAGTCCTTCCCTCTGTAATTTGTCCCTAACATAACCATTGAACCAATTGTTATGTAAATTAGCAGATACTGTTTTAGTTATTCCCGGGGAGAATACCGCAGTGGTTGGGGGGGGGAGGGTCAAGTTTTAGAATGTCGGATAAGAGGAGGGTCACATTTTAGACAGGAGGATGGGGGGGGAAGGGTCACAATTTACGGTACAGGTGTTCTCGAAATTCCCCCGCCCCACCCCCAGTAATTACTGAAGGCTCCCTTAAGGAGGTTCTGATTGGAAGAACGAATTGACCTGGAAGGGATATAATTATTGAACATACTGGCTACACAATTAGGGGTTAGATTGTGAGTTGCTCTGTAAATTTGGGCCAAGATATAGTCCTGACATTATTGTGGATGCAACCAAACGTGAGTGATTGGTCATTTTTTGGCGTGGACGGAGTTTTAACGTTAGTGCAGTATGCTCTGAGCTGAGACATTATAACCGTTTCGTCATATACACAGCGTATAGGATCATGCACATTGCTGCCAATGATTGACTTTTCGTACCCATGGCCTTAAGATAGAGTTATGAGCTTATAGGAGGATACAACGAACTGAGATAGATTTTAAATTTCGAAGCCTGGATGTAGTTTTCATTTGCATTTTGCTCCGAGTTGAGACATTTTGAAAGTCTCGTCATATAGGCCTAAACAGCGTATTGGATATTGCAATTTGTTAGAAACTTAGCATTTTTTCTTTAAAATATTGACTATAGATAGAGTGTCGAGCAAAATGGAGGATGCTACGAACTGAGATAGATTTGAATTTTCTTGTCATGGAAATATTTTTAACGTTAGTGCAGTTTCCTCCGAGCTGAGACATTTTAAAAGTTTCGTCATATTCACAGCGTATTGGATATTTGGGTGGGAACCCGGGCGTGTTTTCGTAAATGTTGATTATAGACGGCCACTCGAGCATATTGGAGGATGAGACGGACTGAGATTGATTGGTAATTTCTTGACATGGACGGAGTTTTACATTAGTGCAGTTTGCTCCGAGCTGAGACATTTTGATAATTTATGTATTACACATAGCATGTCGGATATTGTGGCAAAGTGATTAAATTTTTCGTAAGCATGGACTTTAGATATAGTCCTGAGATTATTGTGGATGCAACCGAACGTGCATTGAGTGATTTGTCAATTTTTTTGGCCTGGACGGAGTTTTAACAGTTTTAACGTTAGTGCAGTATGCTCCGAGCTGAGACATTATAACCGTTTCGTCATATATACAGCGTATTGGATCTTGCACATTGCTGCAATAATGGTTGACTTTTCGTATCAATGACTTTTAGAGAGAGTTGAGAGCTTATTGGAGGATATAACGGACTGAGATAGATTTTAAATTTCGAAGCCTGGACGTAGTTTTATCTGCAGTTTGCTCCGACTCGGAGCTGAGACATTTTAACTCGTCCTAGGCCTATACAGTGTATTGGATTTTGCAGTTTGTTGGAAACTTAGCATTTTTCTTAAATGTTGACTATAGATAGGGTGCCGAGCATATTGGATGGTGCTACTTACTGACTCGGAGATAGATTAGTAATTTCTTAACATGGATGGAGTTTTAACGTTAGTGCAGTTTGTTCCGAGATGAGACATTTTGACCGTTTCGTAATATGCATAGCGTATTGCATGTTGCAGATTACTGCAAATAATGACTTTTCGTATCCGTGGACTTTAGATAGTCCTGAATTTATTGTTTTTGTACTATTCATAGCGTGTCGGATATTGCAGATTGCTGCAAAGTGAATGACTTTTCGTATCCGTTGAATTTCATAGAGTCCGGAGTTTATTAAATGATGCTGCAGACCGAGATAGAATGGTAATTTCGTAGCCTGTACGGAGTTTTAACGTTACTGCAATTTTGCTCCGAGCTGAGACATTTTGACCGTTCCTCATACACACTGCGTATTGCATGTTGCAGATTGCTGCAAACAATTGACTTTTCGTATCTGTGGACTTTGATAGAGTCCTGAATTTATTGTAGATGCAACGGACTGAGATAGACTGGTCATTTCTTAGCCTGGACAGAGTTTTAACGTAAGTGCATTTTGCTCCGAGCTGAGACTTTAATAATTTTTGTACCTATACATAGTGTGTCGGATATTGCAGATTGCTGCAAAGTGAAAGATTTTTCGTAACGGTGGACATATAATAGAGTCCTGAGTTTATTAGAGAATGCTACGGACTGGGAGAGATTAGTAATTTCCTAACCCGGACAGAGTTTTAATGTTAGCGCAGTTTGCTCCGAGCTGAGACTTTGATAATTTTGTACCTACACATAATGTGTCGGATATTGCAGATGGCTGCAAAGTGAATGACTTTTCGTATCTGTGGATTTTGATAGAGTCCTGAGTGTATTGGAGGATGCTGCAGACTGAGATAGAATGGTAATTTCGTAGTCTGCAATTTGCTCCGTGCTGAGACATTCTGACCGTTTCCTCGTACACACTGCGTATTGCATATTACAGATTGCTGCAAACTATTGATTTTACGTATCCATGGACTGTAGATAGAGTTTTGAGTTGATTGTGTATGCAAAGGACTGAAATAGATTTGAACTTTGTTAACATTGTCAGAGTTTTACCTTAGTGCAGTTTGCTCCGAGCTGAGACAATTGATAATTTTGTTCTATACATAGGGTGTCGGACATTGCAGATGGCGGCAAAGTGATTGACTTTTCATATCTGTGGACTTTGATAGAGTCTTGAGTTTATTGGAGAATGCTACGAAATGAGATACATTAGTCATGTCCTTGCCCGAACGGAGTTTTAACGTCAGTGCAGTTTGCTCGGAGCTGAGACTTTCGTACCTATACACTTTGCGATTTGGGTATTGCAGTTGGCTGCAAAGTGAATGACTTTTCGTATCCGTGGACTTTGACAGAGTCCTGAGTTTATTGGAGAATGCTACGGACTGAGATACATAGTAATTTCTCAGCCTTGACGGAATTTTAGTGTCAGTGCAGTTTGCCCCGAGCTGAGACATTTGATAATTTTGTACTACACATATATTTCAGATTGCTGCAAAGTGATTGACTTTTCATATCTGTGGACTTTGATAGAGTCCTGAGTGTATCTGGAGAATGCTACGAACTGAGATAGATCAGTAATTTCTCAGCCTTGATGGAGTTTAACGTCAGTGCAGTTTGCTTCGAGCTGAGACTTTGCTAATTTTTGTACCTATACATAGTGTGTCGGATATTGCAGATTGCTGCAAAGTGAAAGATTTTTCTTAACGGTGCACACTAAATAGATTCCTGAGTTTATTAGAGAATGCTACGGACCGAGATATTTTAGGAATTTCCTAATCTGGACAGTTTTAACGGTAGCGAAGTTTGCTCCGAGCTGAGACTTTACTAATTTTTGTACCTACACATAGTGTGTCGGATATTGCAGATTGGTGCAAAGTGAATGACTTTTCGTATCTGTTGACTTTGATAGAGTCCTGAGTGTATTGGAGAATGCTACAGACTGAGATAGAATTGTAATATCGTAGCCTGGACGGAGTTTTAACGTTACTGCAATTTGCTCCGAGCTGAGACATTTTGACCGTTTCTTCATACACACTGCGTATTGCATATTGCAGATTGCTGCAAACTATTGACTTTTCGTATCCATGGACTGTAGATAGAGTTCTGAGTTTATTGTGGATGCAACGGACTGACATAGATTTGAAATTTGTTTTCATTGTCGGAGTTTTAACCTTGGTGCAGTTTGCTCTGAGCTGAGACATTATTTCATTTTGTAGTATACATAGCTTGTCAGATATTGCAGATGGCTGCAAAGTGATTGAATTTTCATATCTGTGGACCTTGATAGAGTCGTAAGTGTATTGGAGAATGCTACGGCCTGAGATAGATCAGTAATTTCTCAGCCTTGACGGAGTTTAACGTAAGTACAGTTTGCTCCGAGCTGAGACTTTAATAATTTTTGTTGGATATTGCAGATAGCTGCAAAGTGATTGACTTTTCTTATGTGTTGGCTTTCATAGAGTCCTGGGTGTATTGGAGGATGCTGCAGACCGAGACGGATTGGAGGGACCGTGGATAGTCGTTCGAGGCGGGCGGCCGCAGGTCGCCGTTTACTTGGAAAAAATAGAAAGGTCAGACACCGATTTCAGACAAGCAGCCTAAAAGAAACAAAAGAAACAATCTGGCGTCAAATAAATGATCCCCGACTATTACAAATACCTTCAAATGTTTATTGCTCCAGTATGGCTGGCCTGGAAACGTTACATGTGCCGAAATTTGGCAATATTCACTTCCTGGGGATTCCGCACACTTGCCCTGCATCCGCCATACTGACTTAATTGGACTTCGCATTGAATTGTGCGTAAGGTCGTTCGAATTCAGTATGGCGGATACAGGGCAAGTGTGCGGAATCCCCAGGAAGTGAATATTGCCAAATTTCGGCACATGTAACGTTTCTAGGCCGGCCATACTGGAGCAATAAACATTTGAAGGTATTTGTGATAGTCGGGGATCATTTATTTGCATCGTAGTACACCACGCCCTCTTCGGCGAGTCTTATCACAATGATTTCTCAAATCATATACCAGTTCCACCAGGATATTCTGTTGATACACATCTTAATCGCTGCAATATGGATAAGATTGAAAATAAGTATGGTAGAAACCTCATAGATTTATGTAAAACCAGCAATACAAGAATTATGAATGGCAGACTACCAGGAGATATTTGTGGAAAATTTACATGTTACCACTGGAATGGAAACAGTGTAGTAGATTATGGTCTTGCAACAACAGACATCATCGATAACTTTGAGTATTTTAAAATACACAATTTCACAATTTTTTCAGATCACTGTCAAATTTCAACTCTTCTCAAGCTAACAAATTTTAATCCAAGTAGTGTTAAAGATACTGTGAATTTGTTACAAATGCCCCAAAAATGGAAATGGGATAAGTTATCTGTTTTCAATTACACGGATAGATTAGCGTCAGATGAGCTACAAAAAGATTTTGCAGAATTTTTGAATACTAATATTGGTAATAACAAATCTGACATTAACTCAGCCACTAAGCATTTTAATGACATCTTAGATAAAGCCTGCAGTGGAATTTTCAATAGACAAAGCAGAGAAAGAAAATTTAAAGAGAAAGAAATCAAAATGGTTTGACAAAAAATGTGATGCAGCAAAAAGGGACCTAATAGCAACAGCTAAACTATTAAATAAAGCTCCATATGACAGTCAGTTAAAAATTATCTATTATACAAAGAAAAAGAAGTTTAAAAAACTTGTTAAAAATAAGAAATTGCAATTCTGGCAAAGCAACTTAGACAAACTAAACAGTCTACATGCTAACAATTCACATGATATGTGGAAATTGATCAAGTACTTAAAAAATAATGATAAAGATAATAATACTGGAGATTGTGTCTCAGCAGCAACATGGATGGAATTTTACAAAAATTCTTGCTCAATTGAAAATGACAGGTATAATGATTTCCAACAGCAAATTATTGATAGTTTAACATCTGAAGAAACTAAGAATCAGGCTAATCAGCAGCTGGATAAGTCAATAACAACTAATGAAGTGTTATCAGCAATTAGAAATTTAAAATTAGTAAAAAGTAAAAAAGCAGCAGGGATTGATGGGTTTTGTATAGAGTTGTTAAAACATGGTTCCTCCTTTTCTCTGTAAACCCTTAGCTAAATTATTTAATGCAGTTCTAGACACATCCAACTTTCCAGATATCTGGAATACAAGCATTATGACACACTTATTTAAAAAGGAGATAAATATGACCCAAAAAATTATAGGGGCATTTCTGTTGGAAGTTGTGTAGGAAAAGTTTTTTCTTACATTCTAAATGAAAGGCTAAATAGTTTTTTAGATGACAATCATATTATACATAATAATCAAGCTGGATTTCGCAAAAAACCATCGCACAATAGATCACATATTTACCCTGAAGACAATAATACATAAATATATTAACAATAAGCAGAACATTTATGTTTGTTTTGTTGACTTCGCTAAGGCTTTCGACTCGGTATGGAGAGTTGGTCTTTTTCATAAACTTCTCAAAAATAACATTAATGGCAAATTATACAGACTTATAAAACACATGTACACCAACACAAAAATACACATCAAAACAAATAATTTTATCTCGCCCAGCCTGAAAGTTGAAAAAGGAGTAAAACAGGGCTGTGTTTTAAGTCCTAGTCTGTTCAATTTATATGTCAATGACTTGAAAACAAATCTAGACAAAGTAGATACTCAACCACCAGTGTTGAATAATACCCCAGTTAACTCATTATTTTACGCTGATGACCTTGTCTTAATCTCTACTTCAAAAGAAGGTTTGCAGAGGGAGTTAAATACACTACACACATTTTGCTCCAATTGGAAACTTGATGTTAATTTACAGAAAACCCAAGCAATTAATTTTAGTAAATCTCCTTTGATAGATAAACACTTATTTAACTATGGTAGTACATGCATCAAATCTGTTAAGAGCTATACATACATACTTAGGACTGACAATTAAATCAAATGGCAGTCTTAGTGACACAATTACAAATTTGGCTGATAAAGCAGCAAAATCTTTGTATAGTTTAAAAAGGGTTTTATTGCACAACAAAAAGATAAAATTTTCCCTACATCTATTCAATGTTTTCATTAAACCTGTTTTACTGTATGGCTCAGAGATTTGGGGACAAGATTTCATGGACTACAAGAAGTGGGATAAATCAGCAATTGAAAAAACTCACCTCAAATTTTGTAAGAACATTTTACAGTGTAATAGACAAGCTTGTAATGCCGCTGTGAGGGGTGAACTAGGACAATTCCCACTTCTACTTGAGATCAAACTTAATATTGTTAAACACTGGCTTCATATCGTACAACTGCCACATTATAATCTCGCTAAAGAAGCTTTTCTGGAGCAAATGGTAAACAACACTAACAATAGATCCTGGTTTAACTGTTTAAGTGCTTTAATTAAAGACAATGGAATGGACTTTCTCCTTGATAAAGCTCCATCACTTAAACACCACAAAGTTATAACTGGATTAATGAAAACAAATTTAACAAACAATTATGAGGTCTTTTGGAAAAAATTGATCACTGATGAAAATAGTAAACTAAGAATGTATGCCAAAATAAACATAATTTTAGATTAGAACCCTACTTAACACAGTTACAAGGTGAGAAAAGAAAATTACTCACCAAACTTCGCATTAGCAATCATGATCTAGCAATTGAAAAAGGAAGACACACTGTTCCAAAAACCCCAATTACTGAAAGATACTGCAATCAGTGTAACACCAACAGTATTGAAGATGAAACACACTTTTATTAGTCTGTCAGAAATACAAAGTCCAAAGAAAGAACTTTTTCAGTAAAATCAACTTCCCAAACGACAATACTGAAATCAGCTTATTTCTCTACTAACAAAACAAGAGTTCTCTTTTAATGAACAACTTGCAGATTATATTTTTACTTTATACAAACAAAGAAATACCTAGTTATATTTATTATTAGCTACTATTATTATACTGTAATACTTTATCTTTATTGAAGAAAATTTTAACTTATTTTTGTATCACACTTTTATTGCCACAAATGTGATGTAAATCCTATATTTACAAGCAAGCAATAAAATATTATTATTATTATTATTATCACCCAACGCCGAAATGCTCTGGCTTGCGAGAATGAGCCCTGCCATGCAGAGCTAGCGTACCAGGTACTCATAAAATTGCAAAATAATATCGGGCGAGTTGGAATCGGGCGAGTTGGTTCTGGGCGGGTTGGAAAAAGTGCGAGTTGACTGGTACCCCGTAAAACAAGGTTCTTTTACAGGGTAAAGCGAAAAAATCGTATCTATTATATTGGCAATATCTACTTAGCATGCGCAATGGACTATGCAAATTATACGACCTGCTCCGTCACAGAACGGAGATAATGTCTGAGCTCGGAGGGAGGTCAGCGGATACTTATGTGGGTCTATGAGCTGAATAGTCCCAGAGCTGAATAGCCCACCAAACGACTGTTATTTGATCCAGCGTGACTATGAAGTTTCCTAGGACTATAATCGTTTCACCACAATAAAATAATTTAAAACGGCATTGAAAACGATTTTGAAAATTGTGCTTTTATTGGCGATTTAAGTAATCTGAAGGGAGAGAAGGGCATGGCTTTCTATGAAAAAGTAACATATTATATAGGCGTGTCGAGTTTCAACGAACTGAAGTTCATCTCCCAGTTCATCTGTGCTGTCAACGATCCGAAACTTACTTTTAAACCATCATAACATGAAAACTTAATATAGTGAGTTGTTGTGAAATCTGTCTTGTGTTCACATTATTACTCATCCGTGTTCAGTCACATCATTTCGAAAGCTTCGATCTGTGAGTGCGCTGTGCAACGACGAATGTTGGATGGGAAATGGACTATTTGACGTTGGTGGCGCTTTACAAGATGTAAGCTAAAATAATGGCATTATTCAAGAAGTTCACGGCTTTTATTCCATAAACAAATACATCTGGATACTATTTTAGCATTTATTCTAACTACTAGCGAAAATGATAGCAACAAACACACATTTTTTCATGCCCGCAACCCGCAACCCGCAAAATAGCGCATCCGTAATTTTAAGTATGTCTATGTACACTACTGTAATATTGACTTAAAAGTTAGTGCAAAATCCAACTGAGGAGGAGTCTAGTTTATGTACCGGCAATTGTTTTGAAATCGTGGCATCTTATACTTATTACTCAAGCAAACTTTTCAGGTGACTTCATTAATATTTCATAGTTGACACTCTGCAGGAGGCCTTTTACAGGCTCACACATGTTCAATGCGCATAAAGTATTACACCCATGGCTGCTTTAGTGTTGATCAAGGCTACTTGATACAGACAGAAATTCTGCTTGTATAAAGACAATTAAACAGACTCTGCCAGGGGTTGTAAATGAGAGCTAAACGATTGGCATCAGCCGGTGTCACAAATTTAGACACAAAATACCACTTCCATTCATAAAAGCCTCTACTCGATAATTAGTTTATCGAGGCAACACACTTTTATTTGCTCACTGCTATGGCATCAAGTAAAATTGTATGTCCCAATCAGACACTGTGTCTGGGGAAATTGAAATAAACAAGACTTGTACATAGACCAGTGCATGGTAATGTTACATTGTGTCTAAATCTTGAACACAGGGTGCCAATCGTAAACTCTCATTTACAACCCTAGACAGAGCTAGTTTTGTCTTTATACAAGCAGAATTTCTGTCTGTATCAAGTAGCCTTGATCAACACTAAAGTGGCCACGGGTGTAAATGCTCTCATGAATTAAAGTGGCCAATACAGAGAATACAACTGAATGTTCATGTAGTAAGTGAAATCAAGAAACAATTGTGGTTTGAGAGAGAGGATACAAATTCTCATAGAAACTTTAGAATTGCTTGCTCCCATGTAAATATACATGTATGTATCTTGACAGAGTACAAAGTTCACTCCCAATACCCTTTAAACAGGTCTCTACTCTCAGTTTATAACAACTGGTTTGAGTAAAACCATTTTGGTGAAAGGTTTAAGCCTCAGTCGATTGCTTGTAGATGAATTAAAGTATTGATTTGATAAGACATAGTCCATATTTTCTGTGAATGTAAATATGTTCTTCAATTTTGGGGTGATGTTGAATTGTTTTTGCTGAAAAATTGTAATTTTTAAATCACTAGGATTCCAGAGAATTATGTTATCTTGGGAATTACACAAAGGATGACTCATTCACTGTCAACTTTTTGATAATTCTTGGAAAGAAGTACATATATGATTGCAGGAGAATGCACAGAATACCAAAGATTTGACAATTTGCAATATGTATACAAGAAAAAATAACATTGGAAAAACATAAACATAAACAAACATTTTTTGATAAGACATACACGTATTTAAAAGTGTCAAAATTAAGTATTTTTTTTACAAATAGAAATTTTTGGGATGTAAAATCAAAGCAATGTCCTCCTTTTTTTGTAGCATTTTTCTGGAATGTTTCTTTTTCTATAAGTCAATAGAAAAAGTTTCAAAAAAGTCTTGGTTTGATCATAGTGTTCCGGAATTACATGTTGGTGAAACTAAATAAATTTGTATCATGGGGACAGAAGAAGAAGGGTCTGGACTCACTAAATCAACCAGTAACTGTGGAAGGGATATAACTGTTTCCTCATATTTGGGCTTTTCCAAAATGTATACTTTTGGGGTGTTTTGAGTTCCTAAAGTGGTAGAATTTTTTATGTTTTGACACAGAGGAACATAGACAGAGTCGCAACGGATATTGTTTAAGGCGTGAAGCGGTTACGTGACCCATCCATGTTCGCCTCGCCTCAGGTTGCTCTCGCATCTCTTTTCCGAAGAGTGCCGACCATGCATCCTTCGGTAATTTTCGGATTTTCGCCAATTGTTAAGCGAAAGTATGTTCGGCAAAGTTTGTGTTGTTGTTGTCGTGTGGTGATGAGCTGAATTGACGTGCTGGCGAAAACGGGAGTGTTTTTAGCGTAAGGAAAGTGAGTTTTACCGTTTTAAAAATTCCTCTCATATTTTTATAAATACATAATGAGTGTTTTTTAACCAAATTTGAAAGTCTTTTATCAATACTGTCTGGTTTTACTCAATGTTTTACGGTCAGTCATACCGTCTTTTACACGTGCGTCAAGGACGGACATGTTTTTGAAACTGCTGGCGTGTTATGTTTTCATTGGCGTGAAGCAGTGTTTCTGGCCTGAGAGCTCACAAAGTAAATATGGTTGCTACGCGACTAGCAGTACGATGCCATCTCGTCGTATTTTTCGCATAATCTCGTGTAATTATCAACCACAAACAAAGCCTCCAAAAAGTTTAACACCTTTGAAGCTCATTTTAATATGAAAAGCCAATAGTCTACCGAGACGACCATGGAACAAAAGGCATGCAAGCGTTGCCACTCTGCTATGTTTCTCTGTGGTTTTGATAAGGTCTACTTTCATTGGTTGCAATTAAATTAATTTAAACTGAAATTATTCATTACAGGATATCTCAATAATAATGCAAAATTCAAATGATGTCATATTCTTTAAGGATGTCAGATGCCAACGGATACATTTATATAAACAATTTTTTTCAATTACTAAGCTTCTTTGATTACAACTTTACTGCCATGCATGTTGTCATTTTCATGGGTTGCACCTTTAATCTTTGCTGAGATTGCAAGATTAGAATGTCAAAGTTCTTACAAGCTATGTATTTTTTCAATCGTATTCATTCTGTTTGATACTATTCTGATGATCTCTGTTGATGAAAATGAACCTTTAATTTATACCACAAGTGAGAAATTGCTGCTATACATACTGTTGACAAAAATGTATTATTCTTGGTGCAATGTAAAAACTATATTTTGTAAAAACTTGTAGTATGAGGTGAAAACTATATTTTGTAAAACGTGATGTCACAGCTCCTAAAATTCCACTTAATTATGTTGCTGTTAAATTGTTATATTTTTGACACATTTTTCTGAATATCAAATAAAAACAATGAAAATAAATTTGCACTGGTATGTTTAGATCTTGTATTTAAAGACAGGAGTCAATGTTGTTCTAATGTGTGTGTATGTGTGTGTGTGAGTGGACTGTGTGCCATTGAAATCTTAAGAAACTATCAAAAAGTGGGATGAAAATGACACTTTTTTCATTTGCCATATTGCTGCCCCCATCATGTTAAAAGTTTGATATTTGGTGACATCATTGTGGTTGCCATAACATCCATACTGTCTGATTTCCTGTTGAAAGCTGTTAAAAAGCACTTAAAAGTCAACTTCAGCTGCTCATATTTCAAATTTTCCAATGGTCACTCCCCACCCAAATGTTTGCCCTGCTTGTATTATAATGTGAACTTTCTGTTGTCAATTTAAATCATGAATAATCTAGTGAACAGTTTTGTTATTAAAGATACTTGCTGGTTGAATTTATGTATGCTTGTACGAGCAAAATTCATTATAGTACACTGCAGGGCATGGTTATAGTAGAAACTCACTTGGCCAATAAATTCATTCCAGACACCTTTTCATATGCGCATGCATATGCCTGGTCATCTGTTCAGGATATTTAATGTTATTTTCCCTCAATAAGCAGGAAATTAACGTTTAAGAAAATATTTATTTAAATTCATGAGTTGCATCCCCGGTAGTTAAACTGAACTACATTTCTTTCAAAATTTGATTGATGGGGTAATTGCAGCCTCAGGTTGAGTTTTTAAGCGTGAAACTTTTAACTGAATTGAAGGGAATTGCTAATCTTTTAATCTTTTAATATATTGATATTATTATTATTATTATTATTATTATTATCAAAGTTGTGTTTTCTGACAAAGAAACAAATACATTTTTGCCAGATTTCTTTTACATATTTACTACACTCAAATAAGATGTGTTCCAGTGTTTCTTCTTGGCCACAAATATGGCATTTCCCATCACTTAAAGTGAAAGTTTTGGCCAAGCTTCCTGTGACTAGGCATCGATGGAAAATCTTCCAATTTAAATCATTTACTGAATTTCTGACAATTCCTGTTGAATTAAGACGGCTGAGTAGAGTAGCTTTGTAACTGTCAGTGAGATTTAGATTCTCTGCAGTGATCATTTGCGCCCTCTCGCGATTTATATACCGCCCTCTTGAGGTAATTCGCTGTGGTCAGGAAAATTGTCTTTTAAACCGTATAAATTATAATTATGTGCGAAAAATTTATGTCATGAAATACATGCTATATGTATAGTCAGGCGATCCAGTTAAAAAACACTTTTTTGTGTATCAGGAGTTATCATATCCTTCGAAACAATGATTAAAATTAGCTGAAAATATAAAGCTGTTCTCAGTTAGTCGAATCCGAAACCGAATTCGAATCCGAAACCGAGTCTAACTTCAGCAGAGTTCTCAGTTGCCTCTCCAGAGGGCGCCGTCTATGACCTTTGGCTTTCCAGAGACGCGGTCAAGACGTCTCTCCAAATCCACTTCGGGCGACCAATGACATTGCTGAAGTCGTGTTCGAAGTGAGGGAAATTCGTCGACAGCGTTCTCCTCGGAATGGCCGCCAGCAGACGACGTAGACATGTACGAACTTGGCATTATTCCAGCATGGATTCGTTGATAGTACCATCGTATTACCTGTATATTCGGCCCAATTTTGATGACATTTTCTTGTAAATGCATGAAGAACAGATTGTATGATCATAAATTTGAAGGTAAGTGTCAAAATTTTGGGAACTAGCTCAGTTTTCAAACGTACGGTGGTACGCAGACAGGTATGTTGAGTTGATTTTGATACATTTGTGGATTTACAGTGAGAGAGAGTGATTTGAGAATTATCACTCCTGATGCAGCTGTCGATGGTGGCTGACCGTCACATCTCAGCATACTATAGTAGAAGCGTGCAAACTTCCAGTGACCTTCAATTAATGTCAGTATGGATTTCGAGACCGCTTTGGATATTGCGACACGCCGTTTCTCTCCCGAGCACCAGTTACATCTCCGTGAGAAACAAATAGCGGCACTGAGTAGTGTTTACGAGGGTCAAGATGCGCTAGTGGTCTTACCCACGGGATATGGCAAATCTGTAATTTTCCAGCTACTGCCATATATTTTTACTCTGAAGCACCGTGACGTCAACACAGTAAGAACAGTTCTTGTCATTTCCCCCTTAAACTCTCTAATTTTCGAGCAAGTGAAAAAACTGAGAGCACGGGGGATGGCAGCGGCAATGCTAGATGTAAATTTCAAGCCAAGTGCCGATTCAGGTAGTGGTGCAGACGAGTCTGAAGCTCCGGATGTTGAACTGAAGAGGGATGGAGACTTTGCGTTCTCAGAAACCGAAGATGTTCATGTTTTATATGCACACCCGGAAGCAATAGTCTCGAGTAAGGAAGGGCGGAGGTTCCTTTTACGGAAGCGCTTCAAAGAAAAGTTAGTAGCCGTCGCAGTAGATGAAGCACACTGTTGCATTGACTGGTAAGTATATGTAACTTACATAATGTATGCTGAGATAGTGCTATTAGTATTAGTACTAGGTTGATAGACAATTTGACAGCCAGAGGCACACTCATTAACACAAGTACAATATAAAGACGTCAGGGATGTTGTGTAAGGGTCAATTGTTTATGACATTGATGTTGAAAAATAAATGCTTCAGTGGCATGATTATGTTGCCCTCATTCTGGAGGGACTGGTTAGTTCTGGACTAGTTTGTTTCTTCTGCCTTGGGGAAGGGGGTGGTCACATACGAAATTGCTTGATCTTAGTCTTTGGAGAAAAGAAACCAGGGCAACTCTCATATGCCAACTTTTGAAAACAGGGTGGTCCCCAACCTCAATGCCAAAGGTAAAATAAGATTTAAAAACTTGTGAAATATCTTCTTCAATACTTTGTACTGACCGTCCCAACTTACCTATGATATCAGCAGAGTTACACATGAGATACTCATCTTTAATTTGAAAACCAAATATATGGAGAAAGACAGATCTTCCCCTTTAGGTGTATCCATAGAAATGAAAAATGTCCTGTAATGTTTTTCATTTGTTCTATATGTGAATGTCAATTTATCATAAATGTTTTGTTAATATTCTTTCCCATACTGAGTTCACACATCAACACAAAATGGGATGTAGACTTTTATCATATAAAGAGCAGATTGCAACTTGAGGAGTGCAATGTGCATACAAGATTTTGATATCTTCACTGTAATTATATACTTGAAGGGTGCACTGAAATCTTCAACTGGATGATACAATTTATAATGCATTTTATGTACTTTATATAGGCATGTACTGGTATGCCATTGTCACACACAAAACACACTGACATCTTGTCCCATACTGACCATTTCCAAACACGGTAACCCCTCGCCATCAAAATAAAAAATAGAGAAAATATCCCCTGGAATCTATTCTCCAGGCTGCTGCAGAAACTGACAGCACTTAAAGGGATATAGTCGTCGGAACTGCGCCTGTGCGAGTTTCTTGTTTACAAACAATGTATTTCGTGCACGATGTGAAGATGCACCTCATCATCATACCTGCAACATTTAAATTATACGATGATAGATTATGACAGACCATGTTTTAACTGTCATCAATCACCATTGTGCTTGGATACATTGTTGCCATGGGTCGTATGGGTCCCATACGACCTTTGAGCGCAGTTCCGACGACTATATCCCTTTAAGTGTTGTAATTCTTTGCTGTAATACTGTATGTGACAGGGGACTTACTTTTGTAGCATGTGTGAATGACTTTGATCAGTTGTTGGATTTTACAGAATTTTATTGCACCAAACATTAAGGCTAATGTAATTAATTTTTGTTTCATATTCACAAACTATTTCCAAAAGCTTGGTATGTATTCAGTCTAAAAAACACCCAAAAATTTAGCAGTTGCTCCACAAATTTTAGTTCATAATGGCTTATAGGGTGTAAGATTTGATATTGTTAAGAAGGGTGACTGGGTTATTCCTTGCATTCCTTGATATGTATTGATACTTGAAGATACATGCATTGTCTGTACAACATGGTGGTGCTTTTGTGAAGAAATAGCAATTTCAACATTCAAATCATGCAAAAAATCAATTTTCTTTGAATATTTTCACAGGGGACACGAGTTTCGTCCAGATTACTCACGGCTTTGTGTTTTGGCCTCTTTGTTTCCGGATGTACCTCATTTAGCATTGACGGCTACTGCTACTCGGAAGTACGAAGAGGGTATTATTTCTTCACTCTGCCTGCGAAATCCTGTGAGGATCAGGGAAAACCCAGACCGACCCAATATCATCTATGAGAAATATCAGCGTCTTCCAAATTTAAGGGGCAAGGACAGTTACAGCGCAGTTTTATCACCAATTGCTGAAGATTTGAAGTTAAGAAAGTTGGATTTTCCTTTGACTTTTATTTATCTTCCATTAGAATGGTGTGGATATGCATATGTATTATTTGATCACATTCTTGGCAAAGATCAGTATCAACCAATCAATTCATCACCTCTTCCTAAACACCGTTTATTCAATCAGTATCATGCTCCACAAACTGAAGCAATGAAGACTGAAATTCTTTCATCTCTCATGGATTCTTCGTCTCCACTCAGAGTTGTTTTTGCTACTGTAGCTTTGGGTATGGGTCTTGATTGTCAGCGGGTTAGACAAGTGATACATATTGGGGTGCCAAGGACAGTAGAGTTTTATTTTCAGGAAACAGGTAGGGCAGGAAGGGATGGTAATTTTGCAAGGGCAGTGATGTACTATAACAACAGTGATATTGCATCAAATAGGGACATGTCAAATGCTATGCGACAATATTGTCAAAATTCCACTTCCTGCTTGCGAGAATTTTTATTGAGCTATTTTGATTTTGAAAAGCCTCCATCAGATTCACCAAAGCATTTATGTTGTTCTGTTTGTAAAAATTCATGTACATGCTGGTCTTGTTCCTCACATGAAGATGTAGAAATGGAAGCTGTTTAGCCATTTGATTATCATATATTGATTGCCTGGTTGAACTCATGATGCTGTAATCAATCAAAAGTTGGAGTTAAACAGGGCTGTAATCTGAGCCCTACTTTATTTAAGCAATAAAGCACACCCAGCGATGGTATACCACGAGATTTTGAACAGTTCACGACATATATGCACGAGCGATAGCGAGTGCATATATGAAGTGAACTGGTCAAAATCAAGTGGTATACCGTCGCTGGGTGTGATTTATTGCTATTATATCATAACAGTATATTGAAATTCTGGAGTTGAACGTCATAAACGGAGTTTTGCTCAAGCTGAGAGCTTGCGCGTATGCCAGCCGTGGTATATCGCCCAATATACCTCGGTTCTTTTCGCGTCTCGAACAATCAGATTGCTGTATTTGCACCATCAATATACTGGTATGACATAATTAATATTAACATAAATGACCTTCCGGGTACTTTTGGCTCCAGTGAGGATGGTTTAAATGAAAAAGATAAGTTGTTGTACATGTATCTTAAGTTCAGATGATAAGCTGTCTCTCATAAAATATATTACAAACATGTTTCCCCAAGTAGCTGCAGGTAAAGACATTGACGACAATGTTTTGTGCAATGTTTAGTTTTGTTCATGCTATACTTCACTTTCCGAAGTGTGTTGTTGTGCAATATCGTGAAAGTGTGATAAATATGTTGACAGCAGACAACTTTGGGAACTTACATGAATGTGTTTTGTTTGATACTTTATATTTTTAGAATAAAAGTACTGAGCTGTGTATGTCCAAAAATTTGTTTTTTTTCATTGCAGTGTCATACTTTGTAAAGATATCCTATGAAATTAAAATAAAAAATTGTGAGCAGGGTTTTGTTTGATCTATTTGTAAAAAATTGTACATTTATTGTTAAAAAGCAAAGTGATTACAGTTGGCTAAAGATATATACTTGTTGTACATTTTGAAACATATTAATGTATGAGAATTCTGTACATCTTTTTGATATCAATCATATATAAATTGATTTTGTCACTTGAACTATAAAAACATGTAAAAAGCTAGCTTATACTATGTGAACTTAATTATTTTTTTTAACTTTTGAATTGGTGATCAAACAAAATAAATGTCATTTCCTTATTGTGTACATAATTGCACCAAATATTGAAAAATTATAGCATCATCCAAATTTAATTTTTATCCTAGGTGTTTTCTTACCCTTTTACACTTGAAGCTATCATAATGTAATTCTCTAGATACTGAGCAAATCATTACGTTGTACATGAAATTCTTTATACTCTAGAGTGAAATATTAATTAAAGAATACTTTTTACATAAAAGATAGTTTCATTTATGTGTAAAATTAATGACACAGTATATTAGCTGGTAAATGTAACTGCATTTCACAGTTGGCATGTTTGTTCGGGTAATCTGGTATGCACAGTCTCCTACAAAAATAATGAAAATTAAGTCTCTATAGAATATCATCTATGTGAAAGTAGTGGTAAATTGAGTTAACTACCTATACTGTATTGTTGCACAAGATATGGATTACCATAAACAAAAATTGACAAAATTACTGTACAGTGACAAAATACAATGGTGCATGGTAGTTTTGACATTGAAAGACCAAGAAAGTCACTCTATGTTCCAACATCCAAACAAAACTACTGATTAAACTGTTTGCAGTTATGTTCACTTGTTAATAACCTTGTTATGTCATAATAACCTGGGGTTATGTCATCACTTTCTTGACAATATAACTCAAAAGCCAAGTATTCCCACACAGGTACATCTACTAGAGAGGAAGGAAGTTTATATAAGCCAAATCATGACCACACAGTCATACATGTACTTGGAATTAGGCACTGGTCCCATAACATCAAAAACATCCAATAAATATTGTGATTATATATGCTTATGCACTCCTCTGTTAAGATTATTAATTTAGAACACAATTCTAAAATGATCCCAACATAGATTTATGTGCCAAATTATTCAGGTGTCATTGTCACTGCTGTCATCACAGGGAATGCCTTGGTCATCTGCAATTTCATTTGCTTTCCTCCGTATCCAAGCATACAGATCAGGCATGTTGAGTCTTTCCAAGGGACTCAGACCAATGTGCGGAAAGTGTTCATGCCTCCTCCCTGGTGTCACCCTGTATGGTCTCAACATCCGTAGATCATCAAGCACAAGATTTAAGTCTGCTGTGTCACATTTCATTGGATGGTCTGTTTTTTCTGGTTTGATATTGGTGACGTCATCAAAATTACAGGCTATGTCATAGAGACCAGTAGCTGCCTTTGAAGCTCTTAGAATGGCACTTTTGGTCTTCTGAGCCCCCATAGCCTTGACAACTGACTTGAAAAAGTTGTATGAAGTTCATTCCGTAAATCAGAAGGGAAGTTATTACCAGCTCCTCCTCTCTGATTGACAAAACGCCCCCATAACACACGTTGTGCCATTTGCTCAGATAGCAGTGCTTGAACTTGAGCTATTTTATTGACAGCTTCGATGGCGTAATTGGAGTGATGACCCTTCCTGGATTTAAAATACATCAGCAGGTACTTCCAGTTGATTATGTCTCTGTCCCCATCACCTTCCTTATGTGTGTCATCTAGTTGGATAAACATCATGCCAAGTTCAAGAACTGTCTTACTGTAGAGACGAACTCTATCAACATCACCATCTGGGATTTGTGTAACTCCAATAGGATGTTCACTTGTATAATTGTGATCATGCATCATTTGAACTGGCTGGTGTTCATCTTCATGATCAACATGGGATGGATGGTGTGTTATACAGTACCCATGGTCTAGCATATCATCTTCTCTTTCTGGTAAAGTTGGCTGTCCTGCCGTAGCTCCTCCATTACGTTGTAAGTCCCATTCAGTGGCAGTATTTGGGAGAATAAGCTCATCAACAAACCTTCCAATTATTGTGTCAATGTAATTTCTTTTCACAGGTACGGATGCAGATGCTACTGGAGGGTGATATACAAGTGGCTGGCTGGTAGTATTTTCCATGCTGAAGAACTCAAGAGCAGCTTCCGTAACGAAGGCATTCACCATTAGGATAAGAAACTGCTTGGCTGCATCATAGTTTCTGGTGACATCAGCTGGTAAGTTGTTTCGTTGCAGGAGTTCTTTATAGTACTTAAAGGTACCAGCATCCCTTGAAGAATCCTGCTTGTACAACTCTTCCCAAACAATGGACAAGAATGCACGTTTAACATGTTCATTTTCAATACAACTGGATTTACATGCTCTAACCTATCAGTAGGAGTATGGGCTCCAGCACGGATATGTTTGCTCTTATAAGTACGAATTCTTGTCAATTCATCTCCCCCAAATGGTACCTGTGCAAGATCTTGGCCTGCCTTGTCATAAATTGTAGAAAGGAATTCTTCAATATAACCTGAATATCAATCACATCACTGTACTTTTTCTCATCTTTAAACTGTATAGGGAGATTAAACACGCTAGATCGTTTCTCCATTTCTCTTGAATATCTATGAATTATATGGCCAGGAATAACAGAGGAAAGACATTTGAATTTTTGCAAATTTTTCACAATAATTCTTGACACAAGAACAATCAAATTTGATCTGAAGATCTGTTTCTCTTCTGTTGATGGTATGAATGATGAAGGAGGCATACTTTTCAAGTTAGCTTGTGGTGTATTATTTGACAAAGATGAAAAATCTATTCTTTCAAATATCAAAATTTGTGTAAACCAGTGATGATCTCGAATTTTATTGTTAACCAGCATCTGCCTGACATTTTCTTTCAAGTCGAGATTATCACCTGTAATCTGAAATTTTTCACCCTGTGAGACTTTATTGATGATATCATCTTGGTATCTTCCTCCAATTTCTTCCAGGATATTTAGCTGTTGCTGATGACTCAGGCTTATACCCATTCTGTTGAAGCGTTCATAAGTCTGCAATCAAAGGAAATGGACAATTACATATAGCAGATGCCGGACATTATAGCAACAGAGCACCCTTGTATATATGCTGTACACATGCATTTTGTTAATGATCAAAAGCAGCTTCATAAGTTAATCCCTCTGATAACTTTGAGTTTGGGTCAATTTTCAGACTTTTGAACTATTCAGCAAAATTTAATCCATAGTGTCTGTTAGAAGGACTATCAAAGACTAGCATTTGTACAAAACAACAATCAGGGCAGACACAAACCTGTTAAAAGGGATTACCGTACTTTGGCACCATGAGTTTATAATCACGATGATATATTCTTTGTGCCTGCTGAGGGTAGACAGATTGAGTACCTAGGTATTTTGAATTCCACCGAAGGATGAGTAATCATTTACATGCAACATTCAATGTATTTTGGCCATATACATTATGTCAAGATGAAATAGTAACATCACTTGTTTGAAGTAAAAGACATTTCTGTTCCTGGATGTCAATACAGCCCAGAGATTATGACCAATACTCATGGTGTTTTAGTAAGCATATGTTGACCAAGGTTTCTGACTACATCCATGTCTATAGGTGGTAGTGATAATCAAATTTGTCAATACAAAAATTGATTTATTTATTCAGACAGATGTTTTACATCTCAAATGCAATCCAGGGTTATATGAAACTTTTTTGACCAAGTTTCACTAAAGTAAGAGTACAAGATTAAAACAAATGTGCACACAATTACTAATAAGATAATAAAATGTAAGATATTTATGCAGAAGAATGTGATTGCTTGATGTAGTATCTATGTTTCTTCATATAGAATTCTTACTATTCTTAATTATCAAGTTCATTGAAACTATGACAATCAGTCGAATGGCGGACTCTAATTGATTGTTAGAAATTTGGCTCTACAAAATGTTTGGTAAATTCAAAAACTGTTGGTAAATACCTTAGAGTCTACTTTGCCAGCACTCATTAGCATTGTATTCATTCGTTGAAGCAGACTGAGTTCACGATTCCGCTGTTGCATCATAATGCCGTACACAGTACATATAGGGTAGATCCTAGCATTACCACATCTACTCAGGTTAACACTTTCCCTATGGACTGGGACAGTGGTTGTGACTAAAACATCCAACAAGTCTGGAACTCGGTCCTTCATTTCCTTCAAAATGGCTTCCCACTCAAATTTGTTCATGTGAGATGCCATTTTACTCCTGCAGAAAAAGTAATACACAAAATCCTTATAGAAACATATTTCAACAAAATGTTTTTAAAATATGATACCAAACTTAAAGCAAAAATTTGCTTTTTTTCATACTGCCAAATTTTGATTACTTTTCAAGCACAAACACCAAGTTGAAAGGTAACCTCTATTGCACATTGTGTAAAGTCAAGCTCAAAGTCAATATTCTGACTTGCCACATAATGCTGTGTTTTATCAATGTATGTGATTCTAGATAGCAACAAAATGCTGGAATTGTGATCACTTATTAAGCCATCTGCTGACAATTAGTATATTATCGTTGATCAATGCATTGAATGTGCCCTGACTTACCTAAGAATAGAACACTCTTTTCCAGTTTTCTTAGTTAACTTTTCACAGTCATAGTTTAGTTGTAACAAAATCATCTTTTTTAGAGCATACTTCAGCGGAGTGATTTTCATTGCACTTGATGCAATCATCTGTGGCAGGCCAGTATCTATTGCATGTTTCATCTCATCTATTTCACTCTGTAGACACAAAAAATTAGATAGACCATAAACCTGCATTATATTAAGTTTTTGTCAAAGTTGAATGTGAATGGGAAATACATCAGGGTACAAGAGTATTTGCTTTGGCATCAAGGTGTGAGAAACATTGAGGTCCAAGGTTAATGACAGTCATGGAGAAAACACAACTCACTCCTACACTTGTTAATAGTCACTGATATGCATAAATAAGTCAGATTCAGATTGTTAATTCTTTAAGAAAATTAATAGAATAAGTATTATTTATGATCAAGTAAATTTTGTATAGATGAAGTTTACCTCGACTAGTTTGGAATATAATTTTAATTCTTACTTGTCGCAAAGGCACAGACAGCTTCTTGTCTGACATCTCTGGGTTCAACAACCCAGATGTTTCCAAGATAGACTTCTCACCACAACGTTGATTGGTCTGGTTGTTGTTGTTGTCATTATAATTATTTGCCAAGATCGGCCGCAGAGGTTTTGTTTGAATCGCCATATCAACCGGTTCTAGGTGAAGTCCACCAACCATGCTTTCCTCTGAAATTATCGTGGTATGAAACAATATTCAAATGTCGGACACGAAGGCTCTATTCAATCTTGACATACAAACAACAAAAGGACAAAAAAATTGTTGTTTTGGAAAGCAAAAGCAACTTTCAAAAAATTTGTACTCCACGCGCACTCAGTCATAACGTAAACCACCAGTAGACCCTCGAGGGTCTACGCGAAAACAGCCCTGTTACTAGGAGATCCTTCAAACTTCCAAAAAAATTTGTTTGAACACTCACCTTTGCACTGACAATGCATTTGAATTCCTGTATTTTTTCTTCTATTCGGACAATTTTGCGATGGCACCCCTGGCAAATGATTTTGTGGACATCGCTCGCGCTCTGTATCTCGGTGTTTTTCAAACCTCCCCATTCATGCAGACGACGGGCAATATCAATATCGCCAGATCGCCTACCAAAAACAGAAACGTAATGTTTCCCGTCGACAATGTTACGGCAAGCAGTGCAAACTCTACCAAGATAAGCCATTCGCACGGAAAATAAACAAAATCTTTAAATCGTCAGCGCTTTCCGTCTGTCGTCTGTGCTGTACTGTGCGCTCGGTGACTGCAGCCTGTAGCATGTAGTACTTCCGTGTTTTTAATTCTACCGGGCGTATCAGCCAATCAGCGTCTACTTGGTTACAGCCAATCAGAGCGCGAGTTGAAGTGGATTTGGAGAGACGTTTTGACCGCGTCTCTGGAAAGCCAAAGGTCATAGACGGCGCCCTCTGGAGAGGCAAAGTTCTCAGATGAAGAAGATTGCCCGCAATCATCACCTGCGCCATTAACATGCCTGTGATCACGATTCAACACGTCTTGTCATGTAGCACTGAAGACAAGGTAATGACAATAACATACCATCTCGTCATTCAATTCTGATCTGAACATGTAAACAATGATTTAGGGGTACTGGTCCAGACGCTTCGCACCAAAACCTCCCAATGCAACTTCGTCCCGACACGCTTAAAATATGGAGGTACATCCTAGCTGGTACCTCCATGATCATAGTCATACTAGCTTAGTAGCTACCACGGCCACGATGTATCATAGTGTTGTTTTTACGTGCAACTTGGCAGCATACTGTGTCGAAACATTTGGCCACCATGAACCTTGCCCTGCGTACGGGTCTGTGTGTTCTCGGCGTTATTATACGGCCTCCACCAGCCGTACCTGTACGCAAGGCTACCATTAGCTGCAGAATTGTAGCGCTACGGCGAGGCGGTCGGTGATTTTTTGCTCACGTGTTGACACACGTGAGCATATGTCGCAGCGATGTCTGTGTGTCTGTCTGTCTGTCTGTCTGTCTGTGTGTCTGTCTGTCTGTGTGTCTGTCTGTCTGTGTGCTCAATATCTCAAAAACGGCTCCTCAGATCAGAATCAAATCTGGTATATAGATTCAGTTCGCAAATGGCAAGAACTGATTAGTTTTTGGTGGGTGTGGCTTGCTTACTTTCTGCTCATTTGCATAATTAATGATTTTAGAAAAAACGGCTATAGCTAAAAGCTGTATTAACCGCCATCTTGGAAATCGCAAAGGATTATGGGGCGACCACAGTGCTATTGGAGGGCAAACCCAAAAACATGTCACTCAAGCCATAGAGTTCTAGCATACACATCGTACCAGATACTCCGCTATTTCCGACCATTTCTTCTACAGAACTACTAAAACAGCTCTAAATTCCACCAGAAAAAATATTTTCGATTTGAAATCGTTTAATAAATCGGAAATTAACACCGCTAAAACAATTCAATCGTCAAATTAATAAAAAGGACCATAATCATGAAATTTAAGCGAAACATGAGTTTTTATGTGATGACAGATTTATTGCATGAACGGTAACATTTTTGAGATCGACAAATTTGTCATTCAAACTACGAGTAAGTGGAAATATATAATTGTTTATAATGTAGTATTGACAAGCAGGTAAGAATCCAAAGGCGTTTATTAGTCTGTACTTACGAAAATAATAAAATCTGACATCACCGATCATAAGAAACATGGTGTTGAAGAACATATTTTTTTAACAGTAGACTAGGGCGACCATTTTCGGTAAGTATAATTCTAACTTTAGCAAACTTCTGAAACAAACATATGAAGAGTAACTTCAACAGTCTTGGTTTTGTTCTACTCTCGTTATCACATTAATCAAATATCGGGAAAGCATGTACATTTTTGATATCTGTTTAGCGACTGTGTAACCCCCTCTCCCTCGTGACAAGTCTAGCTATTTGATGACGGTTCACGGTTAACGCTCGATAATGATGTCGATTTCAGGTCGATGCCATCACTCTGTTTTAATTACTCCAGTCGTGTTAAATGTCTATCCTTTAAACGCGAATGCTGGTAACATCGCATCTTTTAGCGGGAAAACGCCAACTGGAGACATTTCACAGCCTGGAGCAAGTCATCACTATCAAAAGTCTGTAAAATTTTAAGGTTTTTGCTTCCGAATGGACGTATTTAAATGCACATGCAACTTCGTGCGTAAAATATTGAATAGCAATATAATTTTTATCGTTTAGAAAATATCTGACTGTCAAACTAGTCGTACAACCAACAGTAAACATGACGGAGCAATGATACCGACTTCAGAGACACTGTAATTTTTTTCATCGCGACCGTTGATGAGAGCAAACTCGTAAAATATACAACCTGGCCAAGTATTTGGCTTTGAATTTTCAATTGCCCCGTGTTGAGAGATGTAGGCCTAATCAAGAAGGCTTTTCGAACACAAAAAAGAGAAAGAATAAGTCAGTCAATATCGAATGATAGACGGAAGAATCGAGACTGTCTATGATTTACTCAATTGGAAACGTGATATTTCGATTAATTGACTAACACAAACAAAACGAACATTTTATTAAACTAAAAAAATAAGTCGGCGCCTTTCCTGGGCATCCCTGGCAATGGAGCAACACACGATGTCGTTTGGGTCCTCAAAAATCTTCTAAAACAGCTGGACGGTAATAATAATACTTTTCACGACAGAAAACAAGTAAAAGAACTTAAATCTGAACTTTAATTAATAGTTCTGCAGACGATATGATCGGAAATAGCGGAGTATCTGATACGATGTGTATGCTGGAACTCTATGGCTTGAGTGACATGTTTCCGGGTTTGCCCCTCCAACAGGACTGCGGTCGCCCCATAATCCTTTGCGATTTCCAAGATGGCCGTTAATACAGCTTTGAGCTATACATTGAGAACGACTGCACACAATTTGATGAGATTTGCTACAAATGTTGATCACATCAAGATATATCAGCTGTGCAAGTTATTAAGGGGTGACGTGAAAGATTTATTTTACTAATTTGCATATTTAATGAAATCTACTAATAAGGCATATATATCTGAATTTACTCGATCAAAATTGATGAAACTTGGTATGCATATTGAGAATACTATGATTGAACATTACTGAAAGTCAATAAGCATTTTTACTTCATCCAAATCCTAATTTGCATATTTAATGACCTTTTGAAATTAAGGCTATATATTTGAATTTACATGACCAAAATTGATGAAACTTGCTTTGTACATCAAAGATACTACGGTAGAACATTATTGAAAGTCATTAAGCATTTTTACATCAGCCAATTCCTGATTTGCATATTTTATGAACTTACCTAATTAGGGGTATTTATCTGTATTGACTAGACCACAGTCGATGAAACTGGCAATGTACATTAAAGATACTATGATAGAACATTATTGAAAGTCATTAAGCATTTTTACTTCAGCCAATTCCTAATTTGCATATTTAATGAACTGTCATAATCAGGGATATTTATCTGTATTGACTAGACCAAAGTTGACGAGACTTGCTATGTACATAAAGATACTATGATATGACGTTACTGAAAGTCATTAAGCATTTTTACTTCATCCAGCTCCTAATTTGCATATTTAATGAATTTTTGAAATTAGGGATATATATTGAATTTACATGACCAAAATTGATAAAACTTGCTATGTACATTAAAGATACTATTATGTAGGCTAACATTATTGAAAGGCATCAAGCATTTTTGCTTCAGCCAATTCCTAATTTGTGTATTTAATGAACTTTCCTAATTAGGGATATATACTTGGATTTATTTGATCAAAGTTGGCATAACATGCTATGTACATTGATGATTATACCAGATTATACCAATATTGATAGTCATTTCGCACTTAAACCCCGGTGCGGGGTATAAAAGACCCCTAACTCATCGAAAATTCATAATGGCGCTTGAGTGACAACTGGCAACAGCAAGGTAGACCGCTCCGTGAAAATCAGCCTAAGCAATTCTCAAACAAACATTATTGGCATACCATAAACATAGACTGTTTCATAAACACGTAGGCCATACAGGTATCCGCAAAGTTTCACAAAGCCTTTCAAAATTACGACGATTTGGGGAAAAATCGCTTTCGTAACAAAGGAAATGGCCCCAAGGGAACAGTCGTTCCGCGATTCAAATAATTGTCAATCATGCAGTGACGCGCAAAGGTGTAAACTGGTCAAACATTTGCTGTGCATACGAGAATAATTACGATGTAAATAAACCATGTGTACGCTCAGAGTTACATGTATATTGGCGTGCACACAGGATGAAAACTTCGTGGTTGTCATAAACTATTTTACTATTATACTAACAAGCGTTTATGATGCAATGACATCGCGAAAGTGAGCCATTTTCGGTCGTGACTTAGCAAGAGATGAGTCAGTACCGGTACGATGTATCCTTGCGAAAAGTGCGTACACTGTATTTTACAGAACTGCAGGCAGAGTCCATAGTTTACAATGACATCGAAAACAACTAAATATTAAAGCATGGCGGTAGCCTCCATGATCAATTTAATTACAGTCAGTCAAAGAGAGTCACTTTTTTAAACAGCCCCCCCCCCCCCCCCCCCCCCAAATCCACGGCCGAAAATACCGGTACGCTACAGTCGCTTTTGATATAAATGCTAGCCCTGAAAACGGCCGTATGGTTTGTACATGTACACGTCTTCTCACGATGACATGTCGTGTTCGGAGGGTTGGTAAGCAGTGTTCTCCCCAGAAATTTCTGAAACAGGATCGGCTAATTTGCATAACAATAACTATGTAATTTTTATGTTAATTATGCAATACACACATCACTCCATAGCATCAGAAAAAATCCCATAATAAAAGGATAAAGTAAGATCTTTCATGCACTTTAAGCACTTCATATATTACATCCATATTTTCATTCAAAGTCTTCCAGTTCTCTCTTGAATAACATTCAAAATCAGACGTTTTTATGTGATCCTCTGTTACTACCGGTACATGTTTGTCTGTAGCCAGATTGCTATTCTAAACCATGGACGTCTTTTTAAACGTCCATGGCAAAACAGTCACACGGACAAGTTCATACGGGACTGAATATTGCACTTACAATTCTGAGTCAGAGGAGCATGCCTGCAGAGAAATATGTTGACTTTAAAACTCAATTCATAATAAAGAGAAGCCCGAAAATATTGATACCAGGTATTTTCAAGAACAAGATTTGAAATTGCATCGACTTCTACTTCGACAAACATACGAAACTTTGACAACTGCACGGAGTCGGCCGCGGCCGTGCATTCTTGAACACACGCGACCTTTGAACCTATACTGTATACCCCAACCGTACGTACATAGCTGCTGTATTCAGATGACCACACGAACGATTATTTTAGCTCATGTAGTTCCTTTTTCTTTCATTTCATGGTACCTTGAATATTGTAAAACGGGTCATGGGTTTTGAAACTGGATCAAGTGCAATTGTTTCATAAAGTCAATCGAACAAATCCATGCAAGTTACGAATGCGTGACACGTGGTGACACACATGGCTTCAACGTCATGTTGACGTACTGCAACAAAGATCTCGAAATGGCTAACTCGGACACGCAACGATCTGAACACACGGCAGTACCATACATTTTTGCATCTGATTTTTGTCTCAATCAATCGTACGATTTCAGCCACTTCTGATCGAAATCACTTTTCCTGACCTTCGGATTCTTACCAGTGCGAGACATTGGAGGCAACGGCAGTTCAACCAGTTGCCTATAGTATATTCTTTGACCATCGAACTACCTCCATGCTTTGACTGAGTGCCCGCTGGCAAAGATGCAACACCGAGCCTTTCGTTGAGTATACTCGATGTCCGTTGTATAAAATGGCCGTTATCTGTACGATCGGCAGCGTAACACATTTCATGCTTTTCGAATTTAAGTTTCACCCGTCTTAGCCGATGTTTATTTGCAATACGGCCGGCCTATTTATTCTCCTCACAGACAAGCCTGACAAGCGCGAGCGGTAAGCGGACAAGCGCGACTTTGGGTGCTTTGCACCCGATAACCCTGCCTCATTGTGTGTAAAACACCTAAAGCATCGACATGAAAGGAGAACAGTCTAACCATTTCACACATTTTGGCGATGGAATAAACCTTTTAATCATCGGGCACGTCGTGTTATCGCCACATTAGAACCGTTTCACACTTGATACGCTCGCTGAAATAAAAGTGACAAAATCGCCGCCGAGAAACAATAGGTCTTCAGCCACATTTAAAGAGAATCAGCGGACATGAAACAGGGTCGGCATGAAAAATAAAGGGTCGGCATGAAAAATAAAGGATCGGGCGAAAAAATAAAGGATCGGGCGAAAAAAATAAAGGATCGGGGCCGATCCTGTTAAACGGCCTGGGGAGAACACTGGTAAGGTTTTGACATACCGGTTGCCCCAGTAACGTTTGGACTTCTGCTATGAGAATTAAACAAAGCTTGTAAAGACATCAAAACAGTATTTGTCAATGTCAGTTCAAGGTGAGCAAGTGAGCGTCGACGCGTCATCACCCGATCTTCTATTTGAAAGGCTTAGGGCTATTGATACGTGTGTCCGAGATCGGCTCATTGAGTTGGCACTACATCGTATGATTTCGACCAAGGTTGGACTTCAATTTCTTCAATCGCGAAGATATCTATGAACCCAGTCCCCGGTTCATCCCATTGCTCCGAAAATAAACATAACTCGTGATCGTGATGAGTTGTACGGGGACAAAGCAACCGAGCAGCCGACCTCGATCGCTTACAGATATCGTGGTACGCGAGATTCATGGAAATCTCGATCCTTCCGTGATGTAGTGAACTTATTTTTTTATTTTAGCGATCGGTCATGACGTCGCGTCGTTCACCTGTTTCCTACCATTTTCCTGACCGTGTTTCTCAGTCAATGTTTAGATCGGTAATTCGTGATTTCAACATACGAAATTGCCAGCTTCGGATTATTTTTAATGTTTATGTTTATTACTTTCTTGATGATTATTTCCACTACGCGTACTACGTACGGCGCCAATTCCGTATGTAGATATGGCAGTCAGTAGCAGAATCATTCTCGAACGATGACCCAGAACTTCAGTGAATCAACTCAGCAAAAACGTCAGTACATCAACTCAACACGCTCCTGTTTTTAGGAAATTGATATTTTTTCCTTCTTTCTTTTTTCTTTCGCATATTGCGAAGGCTGTACCTAAGCTTATAGTCAGAGCGTGAGTTGAGAGCAAACAGATTACGCAGATAATGCGAACGATAGCAACCGTTACCAACAGACTCATTATGCAGAGCCGTGCCCAAAAATGCCCACCCAAACTTGGCATTAATCCGGATCCCGGTCCATTTCGCCCCGGGCTTTAAGTTTTCGTGTCAGCTAATTTATAGTTTGCATATCTAATGAGCTTTCAAAGTTTGGAATACATAGTTTGAAGGACTTGACCAAAGTCATGCAATTACACTTGCTATATAAAGTGGTGATACAATGACAGCAGTCAAAGAAATTAGCTATTTCTATTTCAGCCAATGGCGTATTTGAATACTTAATGACCTATAAAGTTAATCTGTGGTGAATATTGTTCATTATGTTGATCATAATACTTTCAATGAAGTTGCAAACATGTGGCAAAGGTTCAAATTTACACATAACTTCAATATATAATGAAACACGTGAGCATTTACAGTTCATATCTGGTTGGTTTTTGCGACTTCGCTCACCAGTAGCGCTACAATGCCGATGGCCCTGTAGAGGGTAAAATAAGCGCATCCCACTGGACCAGGCGTGTTGATGTGAAATGCTACATATACTGCATTTGGTCGTGTTGTATTTTTGGGTACACAACAGCGGAGGCTCACTGACGTACGTATGGCTGTCGCTTGATGAAACCGGACGTCATTCTCACCGAAGTTAAGTTCAGTGAACATGACGTCTAGTCCTTGAGTTCCACAGGAAACTGCAGGCTAACTCTGCAGCAGCGGCACCGTACCGTAGCGAGTAGAAAGCTATGTACAAATACGGTAAAGCACAGCAACTACAGAAACAATAACAACAGTTGACTGTAAACAACAGGACCAGGGTTCATCATATCAAACGCGCTTTAGACCAGCTATACAGTCGGTTTTATACCCCTAGCTAGGTCATGTGACAAATACCAACCAGCCCATAGAAATCTCTTGACGACTTCCATCGTTGAGGGCTCCAGCACCGATGATTGCCCAAATACAACAGTCGTACCGATTTATCACTACTGAAGACTAAACAGTAAACTGATCTACATGTAACCTTGTTGTTTATGGGTTTGGAAATTGTTCAAACACGTCGATTGCGTTCCATAAAATGTGAGCGTGGATCATCCGTGTTTCTTAGAGCCGCCATTACCGGAAGTTGGTAATGGCGGCTCCCAGAAATGTTTTCGGAACACGATAGACGTGTTTCAACAATTTCAAAACCCCATAAACGACAAGGTTAGAGCAGTCTACTGTTTAGTCTTCAGTAATGATAAATTGGTACGACCAAATGCAGTATATATGTAGCATTTCACATCAACACGCCTGGTCCAGTGGGATGTGCTTATTTTACCCTCTACAGGGCCATCGTCATTGTAGCACTACTTGTGAGCGAAGTCGCAAAAACCAAAAATCACCGACCGCCTCACCATACATGTAGCGCTACAATTTTGCAGCTAGGCCACCATGAACCATAATTGATGCACAAAACCATTAAACAGTAGATTGAGAAAAATTAAAACAAAACGAAACCGCCAATGTGCCGGAGAAACTGCTTACATTGACATACTGATACATATCAGAACTACATGTACGACAATCCGTAGTTAGGGTGTCCAATCGAGAGGTCTTCCTATTCCTTATTAACAGCGGGGTAACACGAAAAATCTTGAATGAACATATTCAAAATCCAAAGCATGAAGTTAGTTAGAACTAATCACTACTCTTAGAAATTACTTCAAACTATGCCACAGCCATGCTAATTTATGTCTATGAACAAAAGAACTCCGAAGTTTACGAAGCCACTTTCGACAACAGACGCCATCTTGGCCATCGCCAACATTCTCACGTATTTCCGCTGTCGGAGAGATGGCGTCGCTGGAAATTGTTTGATTTCACAGTGAACATTGTCCTAACAGTAAAGTAAATGTTGGGGACAAAATTTTCTGGATAAACCCATTTTTCTTTCGTTGAACAACTGGTGAAATTGTCTCTTTAACCCTTTTCCTGCCAAGTCAGTGAAAATCCGCTTGAAATTCGGTGTAGCTAGAATCTGAGCAGCCACGGCCGTTATCCTGCCAAGGCGGTGGAAATCGGGCTACTTTTTGGTACCCCCTTTCCTGCCTAGTCGACGGAACTACGTGTAGCAAACCCTTGCTCGCGCTAGGGGTCGTTCGAGGACAGGTTTTGGGCGAGGAACGGCGTTTGCTCTCGAAATGGGTTCACAGAGAGTCCAACGACAGGGAAAGGTGCGGAAGCTACCCAGCCAGTCCCCCACCCCGGTGGGGGACTGTTTTTTTTGGGGGGGACGAGTAGCGTACTTGGCAGGTTAGCACGTTGACGTATTCTAGCGGAGTTTGGGTTAACTTGGCTCTGAGGCACTACATAGATTGCGGCCGAAATTGACCGTCTCGGCAACGCTAATCTGTAAGGCAACCGCCTAAGACCCGCCTCAGCTGGCGGTGCAATTTTTTGCCAATGGTGCGAGACGAAAATCACGGACTTGGTCCTGATTGACGGGAAGTGCGGACGGATTTGACGGACTCGGCTTGATTAGTCCCTGACATGGAACTGATCCGAACGGACTTGAGCGACATTTGTGAAGGGTAACCACCGCTTTTAACCGACTTGTTACCTTCTCGAAAAGACTACTCACTCAGATGTCGGACGTTGTCGGCTGCACTTGGCTCTAGACGTTCAAGCCGTGCAACGAAACACACCGCCTCAGCCTTGCCATTCACGAACATGGCCTCAAAATTTGATACCATTGTTCACCGACTTGGCGCTGCGGTTAGGTGCGTGAACCGTTGTTCACCGACTTGTTACGCCTATGTTGTCCCTGTGAAGTTCGGCTAACGGCCGAGTCTAACGGAGTTGGCAGACCTGTGTTTGGTTTATACCGTAGTATGACCGACTCAGGTAGAGGTACCTGTCGGTATATTCCGAGTTTTACGCACTCGGGCGTCAATGACGGGTCGTCATCACCGCTGATGACGTAGACGTGCTGGCCACGTTATTTGAAGGAGCCATGTTTGCCCAACGGACGAGGCCGAGACAGCTGTTGACAATTTTGGCATCCTTCATCTTTGACCGCCTTAGTTGGGTAAGCCGCTCGGCAGGCGACGGTTATGACCTAAACAAGCCGCTGAAGCACTGTTCGTTGCCGTAAAGAACGAGACGGCCAGTCCATTACTGCTTAATGGGCGATCTGTCGGGTTGGCTTGTCACCGACTTGGATGACAATACGCCCTGCGCAGGCGTACTTAGAAGGGACATGAGGTTAAAGATACGGGTTTCCCACCCGTACTAAACATGGGCTTGGCCAACGTCCTTGGGTGGCAGGTGCGCATGCCACGTACCCAGCTGGACAGAATGTCAAGTTGAGATGCTAATGACATTGACTATGTTATGCTAAGTGCTCGAGGGATTTGCATCGCAAATGAGTATTATTAGCATATCAAATGGTGCGGACAGGCAATTTACATGACGGGTAGGAATGTCAGCGCCGGTTGGTGGACTGATTGCCGTAGGTCCATTATAATAACAGGTGGATGCATATATTAACACCCCTGCGTCCAATCATGTCCAGGGCTTTGTTTCCCTGTGGCTTTAAAAGGGAGGGACCTGCTAGTCTGTCGACACTGTTCCAGACATGAGCTTGACGGACCGCAAAAGTTTTCTGAAGGCGAGCAGACGACTGAAGCTCAAAGATGCAGAGTCTCCGGGCGGTAATGGTAGCGATCGTTGTGATGTCCCTAGTAAACGTTCTAGATAAGAAGTCGGGCAAGAAACGCTCCCGTAAGGCGAAGCTATTTCCGGCTGAAAAACCCAGTGGTAAGCGTAAACGTAAGACCGATCGTTCTGCCGATGAGGATGATGACGGGTCACCTGTTGCCAGTGGTTCTCACCCGGCTGCTCCGGGAGAGACTACTTCACCTGCAGAGACTACATCTGCTCTTGTGGGAGATACTTCACCTGCACAGACTACGTCTGCTGCTGCTAGTGAGACAGTGAGTAACGAGACTGCTGATGCCATTGATTCTCCCCCGGCTGCTCCGGGAGAGACACCACCTGTTGCGTGCACCATGAGCCCTCATCCTGCGTCAGGAGAGGTTCCTGTGCCCAGTGCGAAAGAGCTTGAGTCCTCGTCATCAGCAGAGGCTGCCCAGCCCGCTCCTGCCATAGTTTCGTGTGCTGCGATGTCCCCGCCGAAAAAGATAGTGCGGAGGGTTCGTTATCAGGATAGCCCACCTGATTTTGAGCCAGATATGATCCTTGATGCCGCTACGGCGAGTTCAGGCCCAGACGCCCAGACGACGGTGATATCACCGCTGAGTCCGACTTGGAGGTTGACGAGGATGCGGCAGAGGACGATGACTTTTATGACAGGCAGTATGTAGGTGAGGCAAGCTCTGACGACGATGATGACGTTGCTGCTGTGTTGGCGGAGGACGACACCCCTCCTGTCTGGCGTATGTCGGAGACTACCGATGCTAATATATTTGAGGAGACCGATTTTGACCATGAGAGAGGACCGACTTTCACCTTGCCCAGCCACTCCCGTGAGCTCGATTACTTTTTTAAGTTTATTCCAGCTACACTGATCAGATTGGCCAAGGACGAGACTAATAAATACGCCAAATTCCACCAGCGATATATCGCTAGGAAAATAGATAAATACTGGCGTAACGCTGACTACCGAGAGGTGCAGGCGTTCATTGGCGTCTTAGTCTGTATGGGTAGCGACCGTAAATCATCAGTGGAGGATTATTGGTCTAGCGATCCCTTTCTGAGAAACCAGGGTATTTCTACTGTGATTACTCGCAGTCGCTTTCAGCAGCTTATGCGATACTTTCATCTGGCAGACCCAGAGAACGATCCACGTCGTGATCCTGATGAGGCACGCCGCCGACGTCGGTGTCAGGAGGATCCCCTTTATAAAATCAATCCATGGATGGAGCCCATAGTTGACAGGTGCGTAAATAATTATAAGATGGGTAGAGAGATCTCCATCGACGAGGGCATGGTGCGATTTAAGGGCCGTTCTAAATTTAAGCAGAGATTACCGCATAAGCCTGATCGAGACGGTTTCAAGATATGGCAGCTGTGCGACTCCACCACTGCATACATCGCTAACTTTGCACCGTACAGTTCAAAGCAGAACTAACGCACCATCCGGGCTCGCCTCGGGCTCGCCTCAGGCTCGCCTCAGGCACGCCTTGGGCACGCCTGAGGCGCGCCTGAGGCGCGTCTCAGACCACACAGGTTTGCCCTCAATAGCTCATTATCTCCAACTGGAAATTGTCATTATGTTGACATGCATAAATTATGCAGCGGTAACTGTCCCAGCCACAGTGTGGTTACACTGAGCACGAGTAAGACAAGTGTCGACCTAACTTTTCAGACGTAAATTTCTGGACTGTAGACCGGCCAACAATTTGTTGCACTAGCAGTTCAAGCATATAAATCTACACACCTTCACATCAAAGGAAAGCTTGTGACCCACTTTGTTGAAGGGTCAAATTTCTGTACAACTTTGTAGCAAACAACGTAAACTTAGCAAGTGTCTTGTGTACAGTGATCGCCATCGATCGTTTTACGATGCCACAAAAACGAATTGGTAATAATTGCCCTCCAATTTATTTAGCTTCGTTCGCCGTAAATTTCTCTGAGCCAGACCATGATCACTGACTGTGGCCAGACTTCCTTTTCTTATCTGGAGCGACAATATGAAGGCCAATTTGCTGTGTGGCTCACGTAAATTATTTGACAAATGTATCGCCTACATTTAAATTGGCTCAAAGTCAAACAATGATTTGATCACAAATCTCGGAGAGTTACGAAGGCAACCTGTTGTAAACGATGATTCAGTGATTGTGAATCGGTGACCATTTAGAGAACACGTTATTCTACAAACACCGACTACGTTAGTTTTTGTACAAGTAATGAAATACATCTATTTCAGTTCAACAGTAAAACATCGCGTTCTTCGACATGTTGAAACCAGAAGCGACATCGTTCTTTTTTGACGACCATTGGCATTGTGTTGAAGTAGTGCGGTATGACAGGCCACGCCGTATTCAGCGTGGTTGTGTTCAATTTTTACATGACCCACCAGTTGTATATTCGAAATGGCAAGTTTGGCGATGGTGTAATTTTTCAAGTAAAGTAGAGCTTGTCAAAATCTTTCTGGCACTTTCTTTCATTTCCTGATGCCCGCATCGTATCAGTGTGTCTCAATATCCTCGACATCGATAAAAAAACGAGTATCTCTTGAACCCTCTTTCATTTTCCAACCATCGTATCAATGTGTCTCATTTTCTATCCCCATCATTTCAAGCTCCTGGTTTATTTAGACAAAATAATGAGTCATAGACGTAGGAATATGACGCGAGGTCAACAGTTCGGAACTTGTCCAGAGTGACCGTTGCGTTGGAACATGTTGCAGTGTGTTGTAGTTGTACATCAAGACTCCCGTGACCGGCTGCCATGGCTGTCTCCGTATCAAAGTTTGAATACCTCACATAAACATTCATTGATCGCTCCAAAATAACATATTAAATTAAGATTTGGTAAAAATCCTTTTAAAATTCCTCATCTTGAGTGTTTTTGACAGAGAAAACCTCAACCACAGATCACGATATTGATCGAGCTTTTATTCAGAGTGGCCGGTGCAGTCAACGCGATGCTCCCGGGCGGGCGGGCGACCCATTCGAATCGCTGTTTCAACTTCAAATCACTTTCAAACGATAAACGTAAGTCTTTATTTTCCCGCAAAATACCCTCAAAAAATACCGAAGTCTGTCATTTCTGTCACGTGGTGGCACATAACCTGTCACAAAAAACATCGTGTGTTGAGGAAAAAATGCTTACAGACAGGTCTGTCTCCCTTCCAGCGAACCAGACCTAATTAAGTATTCACGACAAAGTTGTTGACCCGGTTTCATCGAAAGGTCGCTCTAATCATATGCAAATTTCCGCTGCATGCTGTGCTACATAGATGATGTCATTATTTAGTCCTTACATGGACCTGAATTGGGTTCAAAGGGCAAGGAATGAATTATTTGTCAGTGACTTCCTAAGCGACTTGTGTAGTTTACATTTAGGCACGGTCCGCAGAGGGACCGTGAGTTAGCCCAAATACGACATCGGATTGTGGGAAGTTTTTTTAAAAGACGTCAATGCCGTTATCGATGAAGTTCACAGTAGAGAAAGTCGCGAATCGTAGCAACAATATGTTACTTCAAGTCTTGAACACCGAACACTGTCCCCACCGTTTTGAATATCCCTACGAAATATTGCCAAGTGATTAGCCGACGTAGTATCGCAAAGTGCATCAGATCATTGTGCAGTTTGTTTATAAAAAACACAGTGGAGTGCGCAGTCAGAGACAAAACACCACCACTAGCAGAGGCCGTTCATTTTGCGTGAACGTCGCGATAGTAACTATTCAATAAAGGATTTACATGTACTTTCTATGAATAAAGTTACATTGCTTTTGCCCATGTGTAGTCTTGTTGCATTGCTGAGTTAAATTTCATTGACCAGGGAACCTATCATGGTTGAAGCAACCTGATTTGACATACTTTCAAAATTGAAGAAAATGTGCCGGAGAGAAAACGGTAGGTACTGTTACAGACGCCCGTCATGTAGGCCTACTAGACGTTGTCATAATTAATGTCGTCATTTCCAATTTCTCACAAAAAACTTTTTAACTCTTATTTTAGTATACAGTTATCGTCGAGGTTTACAATGTGCGTCTCATTTCTAGTTGTTGTATATGAACCTTTTTCACACTTTACATCCATCGCATGGTGTCATCTGACCTCGAGCAGTTACTTCGGCAATATTTCCGATCTAACCGACTGCAGTGTTTCCTTGAATGAAATTCAAAGTCACTAAATTTCTAATTTGCCAACTTGTGACGAAATTACGGTTGATGCATATTCTTAGATAGCTGCAGTACCATACGCACGTAGCAAAACCAGATCTGGTTTTGCCGTTTTGCCGCCCGACCCAAATACCCAGGCAAAACCTCGAGCTACTGCACTGCAGCGAATTCTTAGAGTGACAGTGGGGAATTGCCAAAAACTTCCAGGCCTCGCTGTTCTTTTATCCAACATGTGTAACGAAATTCTGTACGGAGAATGCACACAAGGTTTCGGTTTTCCGACTGTAGTACTATAGCTGCCAGCTGTTGTCGACGGCTTTTGGTTGTTAGTAATTCTACGTCCGGACAAGCTCTCATTCAGGGACGTCCCGAAATCGATTTTCAAACACTTGCAAGGCCAGTGTTCCTGTATTTTTGTAAGAATATAGTAAATTGTAGATAAAGCCTGACCCTTTTTATTGCCTACAATGTCGCCTTGTACGTCGTGTACGAGTCTCGGCCTTGGCATGGCACAAAACATATTTGCGAGCGTCATACAGATGATACCATTATTCATCTGGGGGCTTTCCGACTGAAGTGAGCACATAGTAGATTTTTCTCGAGAAACCTACGACGAAAAAGACAGTCTACAGTTCAAAGCAGAACTAACGCACCAAAAGGCTCGCCTCGGGCTCGCCTCGGACTCGCCTGAGGCGCGCCTTGGGCGCGCCTCGGGCGTGCCTCAGGCGAGCCTGAGAAGTGGTTTCCCCTTGGAGACCTGCTGTACTCGTATGCAAATTTATTCACGTGCATGACAAAGGGCAGAAATATTGACAATCAGTACTTGAACAATAGGCCCGTCAAAACGATCTTGCTAACCTTTACATACAATGTTGCAACTCTCAGAAACTATTGCTACATGTAAAACCATCTGGAAGGAAAATTGCTACACTTGATAGGATCTATATTCATCTGGTGCATATCAGGCTGCTATTGCACCCTACGTTATTTTACTATTTACACTTCTAGGATTCGTAATTAATAAAGATGTTTCTGTTATGAACTTCTTGCCTTGCTTTTATTTAGGATACGTATTCACTAACAAATGCTCCCGTTTTGTACTCACAACTGCCGAAAATCATATATTAATGCTTGTTTCTGATGATGTTTCACATGATATGTATATGTTTCACTACCCAATCAACGTCCTTCTCTACTCCCCGTTTCGAAGAAATTACGGCCAAGAAACAAAATAATTCGTCCATTTCTAAAATGTTGTACATTTGTCAGAACTGTTTCCACTCCAAAAGTCACATACATTGCGGCCAAAAATTATGTCTTTTGCCAGTGTGTTTCACGTCTGTCCATCCATACCTGATGATGTCAGACATTCAAAACTGTTCCCCATTTCAACTTATATATTACGACAGAAAGCCAAAAAATTACGTCCGCTTCTGTGAACATTTTACATGTGGGTCGATACCCCTCAACAAATTCCAACATTCAAAATTGTTCCCGATCCGAATGAAATTGGGGCCAAAAAAAAACTTAACTCAAAAAGCTTTCAAAATTCCCGGTTCGTTTCTGATAGTATTCTGTGCATGTGAGTTGATACCTGATAAAGTCTGATATTCATAATAAATTGTTCCCGCTCCTAAGTAACTGGAGACGGAAAAAACGTCTTTTTCTGATGGTATTTTACATGTAATTCAAACCCCGTGATAGAGAGGGCCCGTAGTCAAACTCGGTTATGCTTATTCCTGAAGTCTGTGGTATTAAATATGAACCGTTCTCCAACTTTGAAAGTTATTACACTGCATAAAGATTACGTCCAAGTACGTCACCACAGATTTCTCATGTCGTTAATGTTTTGAAAATGGTTGCGATATCTTACAATTATCTAGCCCAGCGTACGATGCTGTGTGTTCCGCTACAGCTAATAGCCCCGCTGTGGTGACCGGGGCTATTAGCTGTAGCGGAACACACAGCATCGTACGCAGGGCTAACAATTATCCAGCTCAGAACTGTTGCCGCCCCACATGTATTGCGGCCAAAAACTATGGCGTTACGTCTTTTACCAGTATTGTTTAACATAACTGTCCATACCCGATGAAAGTATGACTTTCAAAACTGTCCCCATGCCAAATTATTACAACCGAAAACCAAAAACGTGAGTCCGCTTCTGTCAATATTTTACAAGTGAGTCCATATCCCACATTCAAAATTCTTCCTGCTCCGAATAGCAATTGGGGCCGAACATAAAAAAACCTCCGTCTTTTTCTAGTAACGTAATGATTCCCACGTGGAACTAACTGGTGCAAAAAAAACCCCACAAAAAACAGGCATCTTTTTCTGTCAAACTCAGTGAAGTCCGAAGTATCAGAATTTCACGCGACTGATCAATCTTGTGATTGGCAGCTACATGATGTTAAAGGTCATAGGTGACATATTGCAAATCATTCCTCTTTGTCGAATTGTGAAACAGCGAAAGTCTGCCTTCGAGGAATCATGCTCCCTTTTCTCGGAAAACGGCCAGTTTCCATAGCAACAATGCAAATTTTAGACTTGACCGTCGAGAATAACTCGGAGCTGCGGAGCTGGACGGAGGTCTGAATTTTTCGTGTACAAAATGACGGAGGCACTGCTAAAGTTCTTGTTATACGTTGAATAATAGAACACGGGCTAAAATGCTCACTGGAGAATGAAGTTTTCGTTACTCTCCGGCCCTCTCTTGCACTGGCGATGACAAAATTACGCCGAGTCAATAAGCCTTAGACCGTGTAGACTAGTGTATTCGATGTCATCTGGTGCAATAAAACTAGGAACATCACAGTCCCAATATACATGGGAAACCGCTGGGAATATCCATATATCGACAATTGATCAGCGGACAGCAGTACTGCTCTGTCCATGATCATCTTTTAGGTTGTTTATCAAAACCGCGGGGTGTGTCATAAAGCATAGGCCATTCATTTTGCATGACCGATGGTGATAACCCAAATAAAGGATTAACTTTTTATGAATAAGTTACATTGCTTTTAGCTATGTGTATCACCAAGTCTTTGTTAAATTGCTCAGTAAATTTCATTGATTTCCTATTTTCCTGAAGCCTTGATGACCGTTTTGCACGAATGACTAACTTGCACTTTTTCCAACTTGAACCCGCCCAGAAGCAACTCGCCGGATCGCCCTAATCCCACTGGGCCAAAACCAACTCGCCCGTTGTTTGAGATGTACACATACGACACGTACCGCGTACATCGCGTTGTAAATTTTATATGCATCTTCCATTGTCGATTTAGTCTGTCGATTAATTGATGGTAGAATATCGACTGTCTATGATTTTATCAATTGGAACAAGAAATAATTTCGATTAACTAACACAACCAAAATTTTGAGCATTTTCTTCTACTTTAAAAACTAAGTCATCGCCTTTCATTCACAATGCCGTTTTCGTTTGAAAATGCTCTGTCCCCATTGTTGGTATGAACGCCCAAGTTTGCCACGGCCGCACTGACTGAGAGATGGCTATATCCTCAGCTATGTTTTTCAGTTTCGGAAAAGACTTGCCAATTATTCCCTTCAGTGCAAAGTGCAGGTCTTTCTACGTTTGCAGAAAAAATTTACTATCGTTGCCTCGCCCAACATATTCATGAATTGAATTCGGGCGAGCTGAGCTGTTGCTTCTTGATGGCTTGAAAAGGTAGGTACGCTATCAACACCATTGTTGCCATGCCTTTTTTCTCGCCAGGTTTTCTCATTTCCCGAAATTTTTGGTGATAGCTATTTGAAAATAATAATTTTGCGTCCGCTGATCGTGGCAATTTGATGTGGCTCTCAGAAACTGAAGTCCGGAAACGTCACTGGCTTCGAGCCGGAGACCAACCAAAAATACATTGTCAAACTTTCTATAAAAGGTCAAACCAAGTTTACTTGCTCGATTGGATGCGTTGAATGCAAAAAACAAACTATGCCATTAATTAGCGATTAAAAGCTGCTGCAGTTCAGCATTCTATGCAATTGATCTTATGCTTGAAATATTTTCATTTAGACTGTCTTTTTCGTCGTAGGTTTCTCGAGAAAAATCTACTATGTGCTCACTTCAGTCGGAAAGCCCCCAGATGAATAATGGTATCATCTGTATGACGCGCGCAAATATGTTTTGTGCCATGTCAAGGCCGAGACTCGTACACGACGTACAAGGCGACATTGTAGGCAATAAAAAGGGTCTGGCTTTATCTACAATTTACTATATTCTTACAAAAATACAGGAACACTAGCCTTGCATGTGTTTGAAAATCGATTTCGGGACGTCCCTGAAGGCGAGTCTCAAAACCCGGACCGAGACGAGTCGAGACGAGACCATAATGACCCCTCAGGCCGGGCGTTGTAAATACATCATATATACAATACTACAGAAAGCTTGCAGTTTGTTGTGAGTGTCAAAGATCGATGCACAAAGCAAGAGATAGCACAATCAACGATTGGAACAACTGAAAAAAGATTTGTTGAGGATTTTTCAACTTGAGTTCAAGGCGAGCTCGAAACATGCGAACTGCGACGCGACGTCGGCATTTTGGCCTAGGCGATAAGCGCCAGATTCAGATTCTACTATGATATCTACTGTGAATTCAAAATAGGTAACCTTGCATTAGAAACAGACATACAGGAGATTTAAGTAATCATTTTTTAGAAATTAGATTCACCATTTATAAACACATTATAGGAAAGTAAACTGGAAGCTCATAGGTTTAATTTTATGCCGTGGCTATTGACAGGCGCCTCTCAATAGACAAAAGTTGGCTATTGACACACGGGACTTTTTTAGCCAAATTTTACCGGATTTTAGCGAAATAAACTTCCTCATGCTTCTCAGAATGTTTTCCTCTGCCATTTTGTTCGTCAGAATGAACAAAGTCGTCGTCCACGGTTCTTTTAATTGCAAAGGAAAGCCGAAATATGAGGATAAGAGGTAATGCTATTGCAATTGGAGAGTCAGGAATTTCTCCTAAATGGCATCATCTTTTAAGAATAGTTCTGAGAATAATGTTATAAAGTAAACAAAACGTTTATTAGGTAAAAAAATCAATTTGTGGGGGCAAGGCGACTTTGCTTCCCCTGCAAACCTATTTGTCAAGTATAGATCCATATTGAAAACTTTTTTGCACATTGAAAAGGAAAGACATGATATTGAAAGTGATAGCAATGTTTACTACGATGTTTTAAGCGAGAAAAATTTTTTACCAAAATGTTTTAATTTCAGGGTACAGTTTTGTCGTACCCAAGGTCATTGGCTTTACTATACCATGGAGGCAGCACACCAGTGCTGACCCGAACTGGAGGTCAAGGTTAAAATGTCGGCTCCCTGTGTTGAAACTCCTTGTATCTTTCTCTCTGGCTCTTGCCTCGCGCTGTTCTAGGCCGTGAAGTTACGCTTCGGGTGCATTTTGCTTGCTATTTTGGATTAGTTGACGAAGCTTTAGAATGTTGTCACCATGGTAATAGTCGTTTCTCAATGCAGGCATGCGGAGTTATGTCGAAAGCGACCAAGCTGTCAATGTCGCGGCCATCGGAAATCACCGATGCCTGTCATGACAGTTCTCTGACGTGAACTACTAAGATTTTCCGACTTTTACAATGCAAAACGGACCTCGTCATCACTAAAGGGTGTACCAAATAAGTATCACCAATCGGCAAAAATACGCGTATGTAGAACCGTTGTTATGCTAGAGTAACACGGTGAACGCGTACGACGTACCGTGCGTGACGGTTTTCGCTAGCATTGCAAAATATTGATTTTCCGACCTATTTAGAACTTATTTTGTAATTACTACATGGCAGAACAATGTATTCTTCATTTACGTGGAAGAAGAGCAGTTTATTTCACTAAAATGTGGTGAATTATGAAGAAAAACGTCCCGCGTGTCAATAGCCAACTTTTGTCTATTGACAGGCACCTATAGTGGCTCTGCACCATTTTTCTACATTACCGATACTATAGTACATGTATGTTATGTGTGTGGAATCTGAGGCAGCCTCAGATTAAGATTCAAATTCGGAGAACTATGTAACCACTGACTAGAATGTACGAAAATGAACAAGCATTAGTCGATGGTAGGGGTGGGATATCACTTCTTTGACTAAGACAGAAGTGGATCAACGTCCTTTTTTTCCCGTGGCATTGGTACAGATGCTGCCTTTGTGCAAAAAAAAACCGTAACTTTTCTATCAGTAAGATAGGAGGTCTATTGGTCTCGTCTCGACTCGTCTCGGTCCGGGTTTTCTGACTCGCCGTTCCTGAATGAGAGCTCGCCCGGACGTAGAATTACTAACAACCAAAAGCCGTCGACGACAGCTGGCAGCTAGCACTACAGGTTAGGCCGGCCGACAGTTTGAACAACGTGATTTGTGACATTGATTCCCTGCCAGCCGCAACAACCATTCATACTGTATATGAGCTAATACACTGAAACTGTCGGAAAACCGAAACCTTGTGTGCATTCTCCGTACAGAATTTCGTTACACATGTTGGATAAAAGAACAGCGAGGCCTGGAAGTTTTTGGCAATTCCCCACTGTCACTCTAAGAATTCGCTGCAGTACAGTAGCTCGAGGTTTTGCCTGGGTATTTGGGTCGGGCGGCAAAACGGCAAAACCAGATCTGGTTTTGCTACGTACGTACGGTACTACGGTACTGCAGCTATCTAAGAATATGCATCAACCGTAATTTCGTCACAAGTTGGCAAATTAGAAATTTAGTGACTTTGAATTTCATTCGAGGAAACACTGCAGTCGGTTAGATCGGAAATATTGCCGAAGTAACTGCTCGAGGTCAGATGACACCGTGCGATGGATGTAAGCTTAAAATGTGAAAAGGGTTCATATACAACAACTAGAAATGAGACGCACATTGTAAACCTCGACGATAACTGTATACTAAAATAAGAGTTAAAAAGTTTTTTGTGAGAAATTGGAAATGACGGCATTAATTATGACAACGTCTAGTAGGCCTACATGACAGGCGTCTGTAACAGTACCTACCGTACCGTTTTCTCTCCGGCACATTTTCTTCAATTTTGAAAGTCTGTCAAATCAGGTTGCTTCAACCGTGATAGGTTCCCTGGTCAATGGAATTTAACTCAGCAATGCAACAAGACTACACATGGGCAAGAGCAATGTAACTTTATTCATAGAAAGTACATGTAAATCCTTTATTGAATAGTTACTATCGCGACGTTCACGCAAAATGAACGGCCTCTGCTAGTGGTGGTGTTTTGTCTCTGACTGCGCACTCCACTGTGTTTTTTATAAACAAACTGCACAATGATCTGATGCACTTTGCGATACTACGTCGGCTAATCACTTGGCAATATTTCGTAGGGATATTCAAAACGGTGGGGACACAGTGTTCGGTGTTCAAGACTTGAAGTAACATATTGTTGCTACGATTCGCGACTTTCTCTACTGTGAACTTCACCGATAACGGCATTGACGTCTTTTAAAAAAACTTCCCACAATCCGATGTCGTATTTGGGCTAACTCACGGTCCCTCTGCCATCTCCCCTCTGCGGACCGTGCCTAAATGTAAACTACACAAGTCGCTTAGGAAGTCACTGACAAATAATTCATTCCTTGCCCTTTGAACCCAATTCAGGTCCATGTAAGGACTAAATAATGACATCATCTATGTAGCACAGCATGCAGCGGAAATTTGCATATGATTAGAGCGACCTTTCGATGAAACCGGGTCAACAACTTTGTCGTGAATACTTAATTAGGTCTGGTTCGCTGGTACACACGCGATTGTGCAATACCTTAGTCCAAGCTTAGTCAAAGCTTATATGAAGCTTGGCGCCGAAGCTTAGAACAATGGTTTGCGTGCCAACCTTAAATTAAGACTGGGACGCCCAAGATTAGCTGAAGCTTATCCTTGCACACCTTTGTTGAAGCTTAGGGCAAACTAACCTTTATAAAAGCTTAAACTTCCAAATCTTGTTCCAAGCTTGGGCAGTAAAGCTTGGGCCGAACTTTACGGATAAGCTTTTTATCATCCTTATCTACTGTAGCTTTTGGGTCCCTTGACCCAGCATTTGACCTAAGGGTTATTTTTTTGCTCAGTTTAGCTGATTTTGCTGCAGAGTCTTGCCAAATTATTGGTTTGAAAGTTATGATCCACATTTAAGTAAAAATATAGACCAGTAGGCGGGCTTTGGATAAAATAACCACGAACGCGTTGAAATATGTTTGCGTTGAGACTGACATCGCGACAGGAACACCTCTTGTCATCACTGTACGCCCGGTGCTCATGTCGTCTGCACAGTTGAAGAGTGCGGCTTGATCGACTGCATCACGACTTTTATGAATTAACCGCTATATGACAAGTTTCTTGTTGACAAGGTTTAATACCGATGTACTGAATTATATCGAGTATAGCCAAAATGAGCCACAAAAATCCGACTACACTTCTGAAAATACACGACAGCGAAGAGATGCACACACCACACTTTACAATTCATAGTGACTCAGAAAGTTCGTGATCCTGTTCCTTGTAAGTTTTTGACACAAATCATATTACGTAGTAAAGATACTCCCATGAAAAACAAACTTTAATGCAGGTCGTTTAAACAAGTTCAGTCATATTTAGGCAAGCCAGTGACAAAAATATACGATCAGACGATGTAAATACCTTTGAAATGGTTTATTCGTATATTGCAACAAAATGTACACACTCACAGTAATCAGTATATACAAGTTACGAAGCTGTACTCACTTCAAGTATTCCCTAATCCGCTCACAAATTCCTTTCTAAGATGATAAATTCGGCATATTGGACGTGTTAGGAAGGACATGGATAATTCTTGAAGATGAACTGACTGGCACAACTATACTATTAAATGTACATCCACGTTGCATTCGTACAACTTCAGGCGAGGCCGTACAGATATCTGTAGGTTTTCCTCCGGGAGCTGCGCGAGGTCGATTTTGGCCGGATTTTGGTGGGCCTCGTAACTTTCATGAAGGGCTTTGAGTATTTTTCAGAGCTGAAAAATTACTCACTTTACACACTCCAGCCTATGTTTCACATTTAATTCGGTATTTCATATAAATATTAACATCCTTCAAATTATGGAAACCCGGATTGACATCTTAATAATTAAATCGTTTAATTTGAAATTTTACTACAACCACCCAGTGAAGTGGAATGGCCCAAAAGCGGAATAATATCAACAAGTGAAACGGTTGCCATCACTCCTTCGCAACCAACTTTCTATATGAGTACGGCGCGAATAATGAATAAAGAAGGGCCCATTTCTGTCGATTTCTTATCGAGTATCGAAATGCCGCCAGGGAAATGATCAAAACCAATGTATGCATGTATGATAAAGGGGTTATTATACATAATGCGTTTGCATTTTGGACACATCACTCGAATACAATACGATATCGACCAAACTGAGTATCTGCATTTTCCGCCGTACGTAACAGCTCCGTTGTTTTTCCTAAGGTGAAGGTTAAATGCCAAGCTTCACTGAAGCTTAATCCCAGCTAGGCTTGATTTAAGATTTGGTAATAACCCTGTTCCAAGCTTTGGACACAATCCTTATCTCAAGATTTGCAAACAAGATTGGATTAATCTTTATCGACGACAAGCTTGGCCGAAGAGCATTGGCAAACCTTCACCCAAGCTTAGAGTACCGCCAAGCTTGGACTAAGGTTCTGCACAATCGCGTGTGTAGGGAGACAGACCTGTCTGTAAGCATTTTTTCCTCAACACACGATGTTTTTTGTGACAGGTTATGTGCCACCACGTGACAGAAATGACAGACTTCGGTATTTTTTGAGGGTATTTTGCGGGAAAATAAAGACTTACGTTTATCGTTTGAAAGTGATTTGAAGTTGAAACGGCGATTCAAATGGATCGCCCGCCCGTCCGGGAGCATCGCGTTGACTGCACCGGCCACTCTGAATGAAAGCTCGATCAATATCGTGATCTGTGGTTGAGGTTTTCTCTGTCAAAAACACTCAAGATGAGGAATTTTAAAAGGATTTTTACCAAATCTTAATTTAATATGTTATTTTGGAGCGATCAATGAATGTTTATGTGAGGTATTCAAACTTTGATACGGAGACAGCCATGGCAGCCGGTCACGGGAGTCTGATGTACAACTACAACACACTGCAACATGTTCCAACGCAACGGTCACTCCAAGTTCCAAACTGTTGACCTCGCGTCATATTCCTACGTCTATGACTCATTATTTTGTCTAAATAAACCAGGAGCTTGAAATGATGGGGATAGAAAATGAAACACATTGATACGATGGTTGGAAAATGAAAGAGGGTTCAAGAGATACTCGTTTTTTTTATTGATGTCGAGGATATTGAGACACACTGATACGATGCGGGCATCAGGAAATGAAAGAAAGTGCCAGAAAGATTTTGACAAGCTCTACTTTACTTGAAAAATTACACCATCGCCAAACTTGCCATTTCGAATATACAACTGGTGGGTCATGTAAAAATTGAACACAACCACGCTGAATACGGCGTGGCCTGTCATACCGCACTACTTCAACACAATGCCAATGGTCGTCAAAAAAGAACGATGTCGCTTCTGGTTTCAACATGTCGAAGAACGCGATGTTTTACTGTTGAACTGAAATAGATGTATTTCATTACTTGTACAAAAACTAACGTAGTCGGTGTTTGTAGAATAACGTGTTCTCTAAATGGTCACCGATTCACAATCACTGAATCATCGTTTACAACAGGTTGCCTTCGTAACTCTCCGAGATTTGTGATCAAATCATTGTTTGACTTTGAGCCAATTTAAATGTAGGCGATACATTTGTCAAATAATTTACGTGAGCCACACAGCAAATTGGCCTTCATATTGTCGCTCCAGACAAGAAAAGGAAGTCTGGCCACAGTCAGTGATCATGGTCTGGCTCAGAGAAATTTACGGCGAACGAAGCTAAATAAATTGGAGGGCAATTATTACCAATTCGTTTTGTGGCATCGTAAAACGATCGATGGCGATCACTGTACACAAGACACTTGCTAAGTTTACGTTGTTTGCTACAAAGTTGTACAGAAATTTGACCCTTCAACAAAGTGGGTCACAAGCTTTCCTTTGATGTGAAGGTGTGTAGATTTATATGCTTGAACTGCAAGTGCAACAAATTGTTGGCCGGTCTACAGTCCAGAAATTTACGTCTGAAAAGTTAGGTCGACACTTGTCTTACTCGTGCTCAGTGTAACCACACTGTGGCTGGGACAGTTACCGATGCATAATTTATGCATGTCAACATAATGACCATTTCCAGTTGGAGATAATGAGCTATTGAGGGCAAACCTGTGTGGTCTGAGACGCGCCTCAGGCGCGCCTCAGGCGTGCCCAAGGCGTGCCTGAGGCGAGCCTGAGGCGAGCCCGAGGCGAGCCCGGCTGGTGCGTTAGTTCTGCTTTGAACTGTAAATGAAAATATTTCAAGCATAAGATCAATTGCATAGAATGCTGAACTGCAGCAGCTTTTAATCGCTAATTAATGGCATAGTTTGTTTTTTGCATTCAGCGCATCCAATCGAGCAAGTAAACTTGGTTTGACCTTTTATAGAAAGTTTGACAATGTATTTTTGGTTGGTCTCCGGCTCGAAGCCAGTGACGTTTCCGGACTTCAGTTTCTGAGAGCCACATCAAATTGCCACGATCAGCGGACGCAAAATTATTATTTTCAAATAGCTATCACCAAAAATTTCGGGAAATAAGAAAACCTGGCGAGAAAAAAGGCATGGCAACAATGGTGTTGATAGCGTACCTACCTTTTCAAGCCATCAAGAACCAACAGCTCAGGTCGCCCGAATTCAATTCATGAATATGTTGGGCGAGGCAACGATAGTAAATTTTTTCTGCAAACGTAGAAAGACCTGCACTTTGCACTGAAAGGAATAATTGGCAAGTCTTTTCCGAAACTGAAAAACATAGCTGAGGATATAGCCATCTCTCAGTCAGTGCGGCCGTGGCAAACTTGGGCGTTCATACCGACAATGGGGACAGAGCATTTTCAAACGAAAACGGCATTGTGAATGAAAGGCGATGACTTAGTTTTTAACCCTTTGCGCTCCGATTCGGCCTGAGACGGCCCCACTAATTGTATTCACGTACGCCCGGTTAGGCCTGACACGGCCTGTGTAAACGCAGTACAGTGATCCCGTTACGGCCTCAATAGGCCTGCATTTTTAATTAGTAAACAAGGATTGATTACATCGTTAGTTTTTGTCGTGACGACTACACATGCCTCAATGACGTTTAACAACATCTTGCCTACGACATCACACATACATGAATACATTTTCCCGCCCCCTTCATGAATAAAAGATTTTTTCCCGCCCCACACACACAGACGACCTGAACTTTTCTTTGAGTGACGCGACCCCGCACCGTGGGAAAACTCTACAGATTTAAATATTCATTTATTTAAGTTTGTTTTGATATGTCGACCCCGGAAGTGAGAAACAACACCGTTTGGGACATTTTCTTTGGGGACTCTGATTCCGACAGCGATTTTGAAGGTTTCACAGCAGAGGAAATATCTGAACAACAACTGCGAGTGGAGATTGCGAGGGAAACATATCGACAGGAAAATGGCAGCGCGAGTGACATCGATCCTGCTGAACTCGCCCAGCGTTTGATCGAAGATCTACATGCAGACGACGTTACTGTAGCCGATCTGGAGTGGTCAGAAACTTCAAATGACGAAATAACTTTATTTCCTTTCAACGGCGACGAATCTGGCCCATTTCACAATCTGGGGTGTACGGGTGATCAGTTGGATTTTTTCCAACTGTTCATGACAGACGACTTTCTCGATCATCTCGTCCGCAAACCAACAAATACGCGCAGTTCAGACAGGATCTTTCACAGAAAGTCGACACTGAGTGGAGTCCGGTTGACAGAAATGAGATGAAAGCGTATATTGGTGTTCTCATTTTGATGGGTATTCACTCATTGCCCGAAATACGCGACTACTGGTCAACGGACGACCGTCTTCATGTACCGGGGATAGCGAAAGTCATGTCCCGAAATCGTTTCCTGAAGTTGAACCAGTATTTCATGTCAACGATCCGTATGGCGAACCCGACCGACAAGACCCAGGCAGAGATCGGATGTACAAAGTTCGGCCGATGATCGATCAACTTCGTTCTAAATTTCCCACGAAGTTCATTCCTTTCAGAGAAATTTCCATCGACGAAGCTATGTGTAAATTCGCCGGGCGATCACCGATGATTCAGTATATGCCAGCGAAGCCTGTGAAGTGGGGATTTAAAATCTGGTCAGCTGCATGTCCACGCACTGGTTATACCTTCGATATGATCCCGTACGCTGGAAAGGGAGAGCACACGCAACATGGTCTTGGCTACAGTGTCGTTGTTGATCTGACCAGCAGATATTGTGGATTAGGACATCATATTTACTATGATAATTTCTTCAGTTCCCTTCGCCTTGCTGTCGACTTGTTGAACAGGCAAACCTACGTTTGCAGCACAGTTCGCAAGAACAGTAAAGGACTTCCGGCTGCAGTGTCAAAGCCAGCGACGAAGCTGAAACCAGGTGACTACGTCTACCGAGCAAGCGGTGAAATCACAGCTACTTTGTGGCACGACAAGCGTGATGTGACCCTGCTTAGTTCCAACTGCAATCCTGGCGGCCTGGAAGTTCAGAGGAAGGGGAAGGAGATATTCGTCCCAACAGTGGTGAGGGAGTACAATAAGTACATGGCGGCGTCGACCTCAGTGACCAGATGGCTTCGTACTACCCGATCAACAACAAGTACATGAAGTTTTGGAAGTACTTGTTCTGGTTTTTTGTCGATCGGATGATCATCAACGCCTTTATATTGTACAGCATTGCACATTCACCAAACCCCGACGAAGATATCGGCAGAAAGATTATCGCCTTGATCTAGCAAGTCAGCTGATTGGTGGTTTTACAAGTCGTCGGAAGCGCGGGCCGCAAAGTCAAGTCACAGAAGTCGAGAATAGCATCAACGCCGACAACATCGCGAACCACATCTGCGAAGTACTCTCTCCGAACGCGAAGCGTAAGAAGAAATGTTGTCGGCAATGCAGCAAGACTGGCAAGAAACACAGAAGGGCTACCCTGTTGAAACAACTTGGGGATGTAAGCAGTGCAACGTGCATCTGTGTAAGAACGAGTGTTTCTTGGAGTACCATGCGTCAATTTTGCGGCGTTGAGTGACTTCCGGTATGAAGACAAAACACGTCTACGTGAACTCTGATGACCTTGAAGGGGAACCCCGTCTAGATTTCACACGGAGATATGTACTGTATATATAGTATTGCTTCGAAACGTTTATACTTTCAAATGACTTTAAAACGTTGGCTATTTTTGTCGCCAAAACTTTTGCGTTCATGAACGTTCGTGACATTTGCTTGTTTCTGAAGTCTTAGAAAATTTTAAATAGTACTTTACCGTCAGGGTAACCGACGTGCCACACTGCCTCAGGTAAGAAATTCAGAGTGTAGAATTCATGATAAAATTGAACTACGTTACCGAGATATAACATAATAAGTCTCGCCTTTGGTCCAAATTGTTTATTTTGATAAGGTCTTTAAATTTAAATTTTACACAGGAAAGTTTCATGACGTTCAACAATTTTCTAACTATTCAACTAAGTCATTTCTGTCACACATTAAAAAAAAAACAACAGCGATATTTATCATAAGAAAATCATTTTATTTTTATTTTTCAAGTTCTTCCTGCCTGTAAAAGAAATCATTTCATAAAAACACCGACCAAGAAATTTACAGCGAAGTTAAAAAAAAATACGTTCACTGTGTTTCCACTGAGGTGTTCAGTGAGTGAAAGTTTTGGGATTTGGGGACCCCGGTATGCAAATTTTCTGCTGGGCTCTGCAAAAATGTTGCAACATTGTTGCAATGGGGCGCAAAGGGTTAAAGTAGAAGAAAATGCTCAAAATTTTGGTTGTGTTAGTTAATCAATCGAAATTATTTCTTGTTCCAATTGATAAAATCATAGACAGTCTCGATTCTACCATCAATTAATCGACAGACTAAATCGACAATGGAAGATGCATATAAAATTTACAACGCGATGTACGCGGTACGTGTCGTATGTGTACATCTCAAACAACGGGCGAGTTGGTTTTGGCCCAGTGGGAATAGGGCGATCCGGCGAGTTGCTTCTGGGCGGGTTCAAGTTGGAAAAAGTGCAAGTTAGTCATTCGTGCAAAACGGTCATCAAAACTTCAGGAAAATAGGAAATCAATGAAATTTACTGAGCAATTCAACAAAGACTTGGTGATACACATAGCTAAAAGCAATGTAACTTATTCATAAAAAGTTAATCCTTTATTTGGGTTATCACCATCGGTCATGCAAAATGAATGGCCTATGCAAGCCTTTTATGACACACCCCGCGGTTTTGATAAACAAACTAAAAGATGATCATGGACAGAGCAGTACTGCTGTCCGCTGATCAATTGTCGATATATGGATATTCCCAGCGGTTTCCCATGTATATTGGGACTGTGATGTTCCTAGTTTTATTGCACCAGATGACATCAAATACACTAGTCTACACGGTCTAAGGCTTATTGACTCGGCGTAATTTTGTCATCGCCAGTGCAAGAGAGGGCCGGAGAGTAACGAAAACTTCATTCTCCAGTGAGCATTTTAGCCCGTGTTCTATTATTCAACGTATAACAAGAAACTTTAGCAGTGCCTCCGTCATTTTGTACACGAAAAATTCAGACCTCCGTCCAGCTCCGCAGCTCCGAGTTATTCTCGACGGTCAAGTCTAAAATTTGCATTGTTGCTATGGAAACTGGCCGTTTTCCGAGAAAAGGGAGCATGATTCCTCGAAGGCAGACTTTCGCTGTTTCACAATTCGACAAAGAGGAATGATTTGCAATATGTCACCTATGACCTTTAACATCATGTAGCTGCTAATCACAAGATTGATCAGTCGCGTGAAATTCATTAAGTTCTGATACTTCGGACTTCACTGAGTTTGACAGAAAAAGATGCCTGTTTTTTGTGGGTTTTTTTTGCACCAGTTAGTTCCACGTGGGAATCATTACGTTACGAGAAAAAGACGGAGGTTTTTTATGTTCGGCCCAATTGCTATTCGGAGCAGGAAGAATTTGAATGTGGATATCAACTCACTTGTAAAATATTGACAGAAGCGGACTTACGTTTTTGGTTTTCGGTTGTAATAATTTGGCATGGGGACAGTTTTGAAAGTCAGACTTTCATCGGGTATGGACAGTTATGTTAAACAATACTGGTAAAAGACGTAACGCCATAGTTTTTGGCCGCAATACATGTGGGGCGGCAACAGTTCTGAGCTGGATAATTGTAAGATATCGCAACCATTTTCAAAACATAAACGACATGAGAAATCTGTGGTGACGTACTTGGACGTAATCTTTATGCAGTGTAATAACTTTCAAAGTTGGAGAACGGTTCATATTTAATACCACAGACTTCAGGAATAAGCATAACCGAGTTTGACTACGGGCCCTCTCTATCACGGGTTTGAATTACATGTAAAATACCATCAGAAAAAGACGTTTTTTCCGTCTCCAGTTACTTAGGAGCGGGAACAATTTATTATGAATATCAGACTTTATCAGGTATCAACTCACATGCACAGAATACTATCAGAAACGAACCGGGAATTTTGAAAGCTTTTTGAGTTAAGTTTTTTTTTTTGGCCCCAATTTCATTCGGATCGGGAACAATTTTGAATGTTGGAATTTGTTGAGGGGTATCGACCCACTTGTAAAATGTTAACAGAAGCGGACGTAATTTTTTGGCTTTCTGTCGTAATATAAGTTGAAATGGGGAACAGTTTTGAATGTCTGACATCATCAGGTGGATGGACAGACGTGAAACACACCTGGCAAAAGACATAATTTTTGGCCGCAATGTATGTGACTTTTGGAGTGGAAACAGTTCTGACAAATGTACAACATTTTAGAAATGGACGAATTATTTTGTTTCTTGGCCGTAATTTCTTCGAAATGGGGAGTAGAGAAGGACGTTGATTGGGTAGTGAAACACATACATATCATGTGAAACATCATCAGAAACAAGCATTAATATATGATTTTCGGCAGTTGTAAGTACAAAACGGGAGCATTTGTTAGTAAATACGTATCCTAAATAAAAGCAAGGCAAGAAGTTCATTACGGAAACATCTTTATTAATCACGAATCCTAGAAGTGTAAATAGTAAAATAACGTAGGGTGCAATAGCAGCCTGATATACACCAGATGAATACAGATCCTATCAAGTGTAGCAATTTTCCTTCCAGATGGTTTTACATGTAGCAATAGTTTCTGAGAGTTGCAACATTGTATGTAAAGGTTAGCAAGATCGTTTTGACGGGCCTATTGTTCAAGTACTGATTGTCAATATTTCTGCCCTTTGTCATGCACGTGAATAAATTTGCATACGAGTACAGCAGGTCTCCAAGGGGAAACCACTTCTCAGGCTCGCCTGAGGCACGCCTGAGGCGCGCCCAAGGCGCGCCTCAGGCGAGTCCGAGGCGAGCCCGAGGCGAGCCTTTTGGTGCGTTAGTTCTGCTTTGAACTGTACCTAGGTGTGAAATTTCGGGATCGGACTGATGGGAGACGGCAGGAGCGAGGTGTGGTGAAAAGAATTACGATGGAGCTGGTCCAGCCATTCTGTGGATATAATCACAGCCTATTCTGTGATAGCCTGTTTAGCACGGTCGTTACTGCTAGAGAGCTGATGGAGACCGGGATCTACATGGTCGGGAGTTTTAACCGCCGTAATCGTCGCACCATGCCCCCTCAATTAATTCCGCCGGGTAAGAGGAAGCGCCTTCCTCTGTCTGTTGGGGATATGAAAGCCACGACCAGAACGGACTCTCGTCTTAACATCACTGCTTATCAGGATAGTAACGCTCGGGTGCTGATCTTGAATACGGTCTATCCACCCTTGGAGTGCGTGCCAGTGGGGGAGGGAGACGAGCAGCGACAAGTGCCTCTGTCACTGTATAATTATCGCCGGTACATGGGAGGCGTCGACCGAGCCAACCAGAAGCGCAAGTACTTTCACACTGGGCGCAAGAACCACAGATGGTGGACATATCTGGCATGTTACCTGATTGATGTTGCCCTGGTAAATGCATATATATGCTTCAAGCATGTACACCCTGATAGTAAGCTGACCCATAAGATGTTTCATCTGCGTGTCGGGAAACAACTCATTGGCGGTTATTGTGGGCGATCGCAGCCCAGTGTGAGAGAGGTCGAGGCCACCGTTTCTCTTGCCTCGTACATAAATCCACAAAATCAGCCGATGCACGTTGTCAGCCGTTTGGAGGGGCGGCAGAAATGCTGTAAAGTATGCAGCAGAGAGGGTAAGACCACTGCGAGCGGACGACTGTCTGAGACGTCCAAAGGATGTAGTCTGTGCGGGGTTCATCTTCACGAGGGCGAGTTTTTTGCGGCTTTTCATCATCGCATGATGCTACGAGGTAAGAGGAGCGTTGGCGTGCAGACCTCTACTCACACAGCCCCGACGACACCCATCAGCAAGAGAACCCGACGTAAATAACGGACAGGGGACAGCTTCGCCTAACAGTGGCTTGACTGTATTCTTAACACGGACCATGATCACATTTTGAGCACGGTTGTGCCGTTTGTTTGTGCTTTACGATCCCGCTGATTGTAAATTGAAACACGGATTATTTTGTACAATCCCCCGATTGTAATCTTTGTAACACGGACCATGCACTCGGACGTCGAGACAGACTCTGAGATTTATTATTCGGCATAATGTAAATTATTCCCGAATAAAATACTATCTATGGATCGCATATTTTCGTTTGTTTTGTTTAGACGGATTATTTTGTACAATTCCCCCATTATAATTTTTGAAACACGGATCTGCCACCCGATTGTAATTTTTGAAACACGGACCATGCACTCGGACGTCGAGACAGACTCCGAGATTTATTGTTCGGCATAATGTAAATTATTCCCGAATAAAATACTATCTATGATCGCATATTTTCGTTTGTTTTGTTTTTACCCCCACTTTCGTTTTTGGCAGATCCGTAAGGACGCTATAGTAATGGATGAACGTGCGTTGTATCACGTGGGAGGGGCACAGCCCAACGGAGGCTGTGCTCGTGCGACGTAGACGTTGTACCAACCATCTGTCGTTTGGGTTAGTGCATAGAGCAGTTGCACTGTCCAGAGCTAAGGTGGTACAAAACTGCACCTTAGTAACAACTGCACAACTAACCTGTTAGGAAACGGTAACACTAACGAGCTAAGTGTGCACTGAACTGGCCAAACTACGTACACGCCTTCCTTCAATGGCGGAACTATGTCGTTGACACTACGTCAAAGCAGACTGCACTGTGCGACTCTTCCAAGTCGTTCAAAGTACGTGGCCAAGTGACACAACCCAGGGGAAACAGGACAGGTTTGAGGGTGCTACCGCACTCATAGCACTAACCCCTGGGTCTTCTACTAACCCACGAGAGAGGTGACGTTTCCCCGGTGTGGCCGTGCGTGCCGGCGAACGAGCTTTACTTCCGCGAAAGTAAGCTAGAAAAGGGCATAAAAGTGCACGTCCCCCGGGGCAAACAACGCCCGTGACCTCGTCATTTTCTGGACACAACCTCATCAGCGGTTGCCCCTCTATACGGGCATGCAAAAATTTTTGAAGTCTAACACGTATATGGTCGGTAATCGTACCCCGAAAATGCGGTATTTTCCCGCCAAATGCCTGGCAGGAAAGCGTGCAGGAGAGCCTATCTTCTGTAGACACGGAAAAGGGGGCCGGTTTTGACCGACTTGGCAGGATAACGGACAGGGGCGCTCGGCAGGAAAAGGGTTAAACAGTATTATGAGTTTGCAAGCGTTATTTTGAGAGGGGTAAAGATGGCCTTGCAGGCAAAGTATTATTTACACTGAATTCTATCGGTTCTTGATGGGAAAGAGCTCACCTATCCAGCACAAATAAGCTCTAAAGAATTTTAGGTGACAAGAAGTAAGGGTTGCGTTAGTACCTCTCTTGATCACCACGCAGTTACAGGTGAACACTGTCATTAATGAATGAAACAATGGTTTGTATCCATGATACGCTAAATACAAAGGGTCAGCGTGAGGACAATCTTGCTTCACCGTAGTGGGCTCAATGTTTACCTACCGGTAAAAGTGTTTATTTGACCACAGACTTATTTTTAGCTCACATTTGGTTATACCAATGTGAGTTTATCATATAAGCTGAAGTCGATGGCGTCTGTATGTATGTGTGTATGCAGGGTTCTGCCCACGCCGGACGGCGCTGGTTGGGCCCGTCCGGCACTCAGAATTTCCGACCAGCATTGACAAGTGACCGACCGGCACTTGCAGTTCAATGCTTTGAACAATCAACATGAATGTCTATGACACTTTTGAGGTCAAGCAGTTCATAAAATTGCATGAAGAGTTGATGAAAACAATGGTACTATAGAATGCCTTTCAATAAAATGCTATTTATACAATACCACTGGTTGATTACCGTACGCTGATTTTGCATATGAAAAGCTGTTCAGCTGTTGAACACACCGGTACGTTCACAAGATCATTGCCCATTAACAAGACACGGTTTTCCTGTCACACAGTATCTCTGTACGATCGAAAGAAGGAGAAAAACTGAAGATTTTTTGCTTTGTATCAAGGTTTATAACGCTATAAAAATGAAGTATTGTAGCGAAAATCAGCACAAAAAACAGGACTTCTACTAAAATGTACTCTTCAATGTTCAGTTCAGACTCAATGCAAAACCGAATGGCTTGCATACACTGTATGCAAGCCATTTGGTTTTGCAACGTTGTCGCCATTACAAACGTCTGGTATTTTAATGGCGGCTCCCAGAAACATGCTCAATGTTTATTGAATGCAATTGACTGTGACTGTAGGAAAGTAGAGAATGAGGGCTGACCAAATATTTGTTCTGTTGTGTTCCTTTTGTTTAAAATGTCAATGATAATAATGACAAATGTGATACACCGAAACTGAAAATACAAGTGGAGGCCTTGTACTGTTGACTACAATGAAGGATGGCACTGTACAGGTACAGGTAACTTAAAACAGATTATGTCAACCAAACCTTCCATCTTTTGAAGTACGAATAAAAGACAGACTGGTAAATTCAAAGTTGACCTTTTATTATGGTATTTTATTTCTTTTAGAATCATAAAGCTGATAATCTGCTAAAAGATGAATCTTACAGGAAATGGAAGAGTTCGTCTGCATCTGAGAGAAATGTTTCAGCTATCTTGCAGGTTGGTGTAACACTGATTCAAAGCTTCATACTTCATCTTAGTTTGTGATAATTACCAAGTGAAAGTTTGGAATCATACATGTATCAACTTTAAGATTGACATCCGCATCAGAGAATGTAAGGAATGCAGCAGTAAGGGAAGTATCATACATGTAGAAGCAGAAATTGCACTCAAACAGTCATGAAGTGTTCTCTTTTCTTGACTGACCTCTATTTCTAATGTTGATATAGGATTGAATCACAAGTTGAATGTGTGGTGTACCATAGAGAGTGGAGTTGGAGAGCTCCACTGTGTATGGGAGTACATATGTATATCGGTATAACGACCAAGTTCCTCAGCATCGTTTCACAGTCTGTATAAGAGGTGATTCAACAGGTCACTGGTTTGTTTATTATTGCTGCCAAGAATTTCATGAATATTTAGTTCCAGAGACCAGCTCTGGAACTGTTAGTTTTTGCTCACTCTTCCTTCTTTCTTTCTTTCTTTCTTTCTTTCTTTCTTTCTCTATTTCTGGTATTACTACCATAGAACATGCTATACACAAATTTTACCTTAAAGAGGCACTCCCACTTTGTAACATTTTTAAAACACATTTTTTTAATGCCAACGGTCGATATTTGACTTGGCGACTGCGCGCAGATCGCAAGATATCGATAAAAACATGTCATTTCCCGAGCGTATTTTTCACATCCCGAAGTTTTACGATCGTTCTAATTTTGACTCGAAATCCCCGACGGTTTGTTTTTGTGCTGATTGACGATATTCTAGGGAGTCTACAATAAGTTCGAACGACGCAATTAATTTACTTCCCACTGCAAAGACTTTATATACAGCATTATGCCTTTACCTCAGGTAAGTTTTTAAACACTTCTCCTTAGTTTTTGTCGTTTTCACTATTCTAAATCGGTTGTATTATATTTTTAACCAATATCACATAAGCATCAGTTTTTACATGTCAAATATTAGCCGCCTCCGATGACTACATTTTGTCGTCTGGTATGCACGCGTGGCATGCGTCTATGCATATCATGCGGCGGCCGCAATGTATCAACCGCACGTAACTGTGCTAGTCACCTTTGCCAATTCTGGTGGAATCAGCAAAAATTATTTTTTGTTTATACGCCAAGTCAGTAAGACTCAGCTTTCTCCCACAGGCCATGACCGATCACCGACGCCAGTGGTACTGTAGCGTACAGCAGTGTCAGCGTAGACTCGTACTCCATAGCTTTGTTGACAATGGCCCCAGTGCCGAACGTTCGATGTTCGGAAGCTGAATTCAGGTTGGCCACCGGAATTCAAACTTTTACTTTTTTGAAGACATGTTTTGATCGATATCTCACAATCCGCGCGCAGTCGCCTCGTCAAATATCGACCGTTGGCATTAAAAAAATGTTTAATTACCCAGAATGCATTGCAACACGCTTATGATGTCATCGCTCAGCTTGGACGGGTTTTACGGGCATTTCTTGTTTGTTTATTTATTTATTTTTTATTTTGCATTGCACAACTATCATATTGCATTCAGCTATTAATAATTCTAGCTTTCTTTCGCTTTGTTTTTTGTTGCTTTTTGATTTTTATTTTTCTCTAAATACTCTCTGTACGTGGCGCTATACTGTTATGTCATACGCCTTCCCTTCCCTAGACCGCTGGTGTTAGCCTGAGTGCTCATGGGTTGAATGAGATTAACAATGGCGGTGGATACGAACGCTTCCCTCGCATTGAGAGAGTAAAGTAGGCTTTGTGTACAAGTTTACAAGCGTGGCTGGGCACATTGTGTACCTAGGCGAGGTGGATGTGCTCGAAAACAAAGATCAATGCAAGTTTTGGATTCAAAATCGGCTGTTTTCAGCGGAGAAACTGCCCGCCGTATTTCTGAGGAGCCACTAGCAGTTTTATCTATATCAGTCTGCAGGGCTGTGGTGGGAGGCCGTTTAACACCAGTAACACACAGTCCTGCCATGCAGAGCTAGGCATAGCATATGAACTGTCTGTCACCACACCGGCATGCGTTGGCTGCATGTAAAAGCAACTCAACTTTCCAAGATCAAACAGTCAGTATCTTGTGAAAACAGCGACATACCAATGAAAATTGTTTTAGTCAGTGCTTTTAATCAAATGAAAATGCATGTGGCATTGGTTTTCAAGTTCAATGGCCTAGGTCCAATGTTTCCTCTCATCTGATATACATTTCTGTGCGTTGTCGCCCCTGTATGTATCTGTTGTGTTTTTACCGTACATGTAGGCATTCGTAATCTGTGTACTAGTTCCCCGTACAGCCTTGCTTTCAGTTGTATTCTGTTGTTACTGCTATCAGCCCTAACTATAGGTACATGCTTGCATATTAAAATCCCAAGCACTCTTTCATTCTGCACCTATCTTCGTCACACATTCTCTTGTTTCTTCCGCTGCTCTGGTCTCTGGAACTTCGCTTTCGTTTGCAAATGCTTTCTAGTTACTGATATTTTTTCTCACAGTTTGAAAAGGCAAGCATAATACATTCCATTGATATTGGTAACGAGGGATCTGCATTTGTTGAAGTTTTAGTTGGAAAGTCAACTGATGTTACAGATAATTATCAGGTCAGTACAGCTTAAAACCCACTTTCCAATTCGCTAACGCAGCACTAACAGAACGCTGGCACAGGGTTAGTGCTGCTCAAAGTTAACTCAAAACATGTTTCAACCAATTTTTTTGAAAGTTGGTACAAGGACATTGACCTATGTTATACATATGCACGTCAATTTGTTTTCTGATACGATCCAATATGGCCATGCGGCCATTTTGTTACGATTTTTTTCATGTACAGAGCCATAACTCAGACATGTTTCAACCAATTTTATTGAAAGTTGGTACAAGGACATTGACGTGTGTCATACATATGCATGTCAATTTGTTTTGTGATACGATCCAATATGGCCATCGTTCGGCCATTTTGTTACGATTTTTTCATGTACAGAGCCATAACTCAGGCATATCTCAACCGATTTTGTTAGCTCTGCTGTCAGCGACGCGGAGCTTATCATATAGGTTGATTTTCCGTCGTCAACTGTCGTCGTCGTCGTCCGTCAACAATTGCCTTCTCCTCTGAAACCGCAAGTCCCATTGCTTTGAAATTTTATATGCAGTTCACTTGAGGTGACCTCACTTAAAGCCCCAGTATTTGTAACTTTTAACCTTTTTTTATGTTCGAAATTACATATTATTCTCTTACATCCATCGTGAAATGTTGTTCAGTAAAGAAATAAGCCAAATTTGTGCTCCTGTAGTGACATACAAACGCTAAATATTGCCCGATCGAGTTGGATTGCCGCGCGGGTTTGTTGACAATTTGTAGGCTGTGCACGTGATCGAGAACGCCGATACTGATGACATCATCGAGCCTGCAACATTCCTGGGGCCTTGCCATGCCACGCCACACGGCCCGGGTAATCGTCCATGGTCGCCGGCTGGAATGACCTGCGAAGGGTTTTATTCTGTTCTTCTCCGCTCAAATACGTAGTGCTACTGTGTTTTCAGAGGATACAGAACTTTGGCAGAGGAGGCTATCATTATATTCTGGTACCGTGTGCGTATATACGGATTATTCAAACTGCAGTCGGCAGTGCACCGATGCGCACCCTGCAGTTGGTCAATTAGAACTCCGGGTACCGATGTAAAATCAAGACGACACTATATACACTTGGCTTTCTTCTTTAGGCAAATAGCTATCAAAATTGAGTAACTTGAAGTAATAAGGGGCAACATCAAAAGTTCAATATAATAAATCTAACTTAATTGCTTAAGTTTGGCCCAGACCCCCCACCCCCCCTTCTAACTTAACTGACCTAAAATTGAAAAACATTGCGAGCGACTCATACTCTGTACTATTTCTTTCAAACGACATACCAATGTACCATTGAATTAAATAAAAATCGAAAAAACCATAAATACTTTTATTGCAACCCAGAACACAATAATAACAACAACAACAATAAATTTGCACATAAGTCATAGACTCTCCACAGACGCTATGCCTTGATTCAAGGATCAGGCAGAAATCTCTACTGGTCTTTGCAAGAATGTCAAGACGCTGAGATTCCGGTCTCCGCGTGTTCCAGCTGATACACAGGGAAGAATCAAATGGCAGGATCTCTTCCAGACTAATAAAGTCACTAAGTGCTTGGACACAGCTTCACTTCGGAATCAGCGAACCAACATCAGCCCCTGCACAATGCAAACAAATTAATATTATACAATAAATATTCAGAAATATGGTGCTTTCTAAAATGTATGAATAGCCATGGAAATATGAATTAGGTTCCTAAACTTACTGTACAGTGTACTGGTAAGGAATATAATTCACAATTTCATAGCTATTAATTCATATTTTTCCCAGACATGTATCAAAATTTTGAAGGTTACATAGTAAAATTAGATATACTATGACACTGATATATCATCTAATTACGTTTAGTGTTCGCCAGCACAGTTTGAATACTTGAAGGGTACAATGTATGTCCACGCATGGACATGTGGGAAATAGAATACAGGCATTTCCCTCACCAATGTACATGTGAATTTTTTACAAGTCATTGAGCAAGTATCTAAAACTACTATTTATGTTGAAACTAAATTTCCATTAAACTTTTCATGCAAGTTACTTTTACTGGCAATTTTAAAATATACTACAATGTACTACCCTATGTTACAAATTTCAGAATCCTGAGGAAATCCAGAACACAGATTAACATTCAAATATGTCGTGTAATACTATGCCAGAGAACTGACAAAGTATAACTTACCTTGTGCCTGCTAGAAGCTTGAAATTTGACATGCTCTCTCTCACTTCTGGTTTCACTGGATCATTACAGTACTTCTTTTCTTGTATTTCTTCGCTCATAATTTAGAGTGGTGGGTGGATTGTCTCTCAAAGTGTTGTTTCCTGTTTGTGTTTTCTTAAACCATAGTAGGTTTGACAGCTGAAAGAAAATATATATATATTTGAATTAGTATCAATCATGTAAATATCTGCAATAAACAGTTCTTTTTTAAAAAAACAAAGATGACAAGTTTTTCATACCTAAACTGACACTGCACTCCATCCACCAGTCTAAATTTGCACACCCAGTCATGATCACTTCTGGTTTCATTTGCATTTCTCTTTCTCTCTCTTCTCTTGGTTTGAAGCTCATTCTGCCTCTCATTGTAATGAACCAGGAGTTCATGTCTTTCCCCATCAGTTTTGGATGATATTACATACATACAGCTCCGTGGACACAGCTTCACTTCAGACAGAGATGGACAACCAACATCAGGACCTGAACAATTCAAACAAATAACAATTATATAATAAATGTTTCAGAAATATGATGCTTCCTGAAATATATCAATAGCCATGAAAATATGAATTGTATGATTTTTAATTGCACTATTAAGAAATACAATTCATATTTTCATGGCTATTCATGCATTTCATAAAGCATCATATTTCTCAGACATGTACAAAAATTTTGAGGGTTGCATAACAAAATTAGATATACTGTGACACTGGTATAACATCTGAGTAGGTTTAGTGTTTTTCAGCACATTTTGAAAATTAGTAGGGTATATGTACAATGTATATCCCATGGTAAATACATGTTGAATACATGCATTTTCCCTTACCAATGAACAAGTAAAATTTTAACAAGAGCAAGTATGAAGTTGAAGCTAATTTAAACTTTCATGCAACCTTTTGTGTTGTTTACTTTTACAGGCAATTTTTATAATATACTTTTGTTACAAATTTCAGTAGCGTGGGAAATCAAGCACACAAATGAACATTAATTCAAATCTGAAATGTAAACCTACACTACGCCATACAACTGAAAAAGTACAACTTACCTTGTGCCTGCTCTTTTAGGTGCTTGATATGATTGGTCACTTCAAAAAATGTCATGTAATGACCATTATGGACGGCACTGAGAGTTGGGGTTGGTAGCTTGTTCCCCATACTCTTAATGCAACTCATTAGAGTTGTAGCCTTGATAGGGTTTATTGAACAGTGAGTGCACATTGGAGAAGTACATTTTGTGAATTCCAACATATATGTTCTCCTCACACAATGTCTTTGGAGAAATATAGACTCTTTTCAAAGCCTTCCAGAGCTGGTGTCGCTCTGATTTCACGGATTCCCTTTTTAAATACCTTTTCCACATTTTCATGATCACTGTATGGTGTGTTTGTTTTCCTTCAAGGCACAGGAACTGGTATTATAGGAAAACCATCGTGATCTTTTCTCCAAAACTTATTCAACATTGAAATGGCATTATCAAACACATCTGCATTTTTTTTCCAGTTTTTTTTGCCACAGATAAATGACTCTGCTGACATGAAGGTTTACTTTCTCCAGGTAAAGTATTAGGGAGAGTTACAGACACCAACATTTTAGAAAGGGGGGACCATTCTGCATAACTGGTCGTCTATGACAGTTCTCAACTGTTGGAAACATAAAACCATCTGTTTCAAAAGTGCAGCCCTTTCTACAGCTGTCTGAAGCATACCTTTAGAAATAGTATTTAATCTAAGCTTAGAAACGTTTGCAAATTGTTTTTTAGATCAGATACTGCTGTGTAGATGGCGGTTTCATTTGTTGATACTGTTGTTGAACCCTTTCTTTTAGGGTAAAGTTGTATGTAGTCCGCCATGGTCTCCATGTATAGAAAATACGTCGCTCTATTGTCCCACAATGGGGACATGAACGATTGGGCACCGACAACATCGGGGGTTAAAATTTCCGATGGACCGAGTTCTAAATCTGATAGGAAACTCTGAATCAATCGCAGTCGGCTCTCACTAGTAAATGCATCCTGTCGTGATTGATCAAAACGAACGCCACTGGTATTCGGGGCTTTTAGGGGTGTACCTTCCGCATTTGAAATGGGAGACCTTCCTGACTACGCTCATCTGACTCACGATTACCAGTAGCCCTGCGTACGATGCTGTGTGTTCCGCTACAGCTAATCGCCCCGCTCAGCATCGTACGCAGGGCTAGATTACCAGCAACACGTTCATCGGAAAAATATTTCAAAATACCGGTAGACTGTTTCGGCTCGACCTCCTGGGACAAAAAAACTCAACCAAAGATCGTCGGTCATTTTGAATTTGGCATGCCACAATTTCGTTGCGCTCTCTGTACATCAGCACGGGATTTTCCCTGTTGTTTTTTGATATTTAACTCCCAAATCTTGTTCGTTAGTTTCTGAAAGTCGTTCGTAGGGCATTTATACATTGTGTGAGGAGAACATACGCGAGAAAATTCGAACTCACCAAATGTGCCTCACTGTCCAAACCCGCAGCCGCTCAGCGTTTCTCAAGGCTAAGTTATGTGTGCGCACGTGCACGTACACACCGGAAACCACCGCGTCCAAGACCCCCATTTTGTAGCGCACATCTCAAATCTCGTATGCTGAACTTCGACCGGGTGGCTGGATCGATTTTAGTGTACAAAAAGCAGCCTTGAAATCGTAAAATTTGCCAAAAAAACGTTAAATCGTTTTTGACGGCACAGAAATTAATTTGGTCAAAACCCCCCACCCCCAAACTTAAGCAATTAAGTTTTTTTCAAAGAAATCGATCTTTTGACGGCGTCCCTAAAATTTCAGCTGATTGTTTGCTTTAGCGGCAAGGTGATTGTGAAATCGAAGCAACATAGTTTGGCAATGTATGGTACGCTGTCGAATGCAGTGAACGCGATGGCCTTTGGCAGCAAGTAAGGGAACGTCAGTATTTACGACCTGGGGGTCATTCAAAAATTGAAAGTTTATAAGGGGGTGCTCAAAATGTTTTTTCTTTGTCTTACTATGTCCTCAATGACATAATGATTAGTTGATTATATATATTTTACTCTGATACATATTAAATAAAAAGAAAATAAATACTCTAACAGTACAAATAAATATCAACTAGATGAAGCAAGGCAAAAAACTACAAGTAGGTGCTACTACTAGCAATACTTATTATGAAAGAGAAGATAGTGACGATGAGAATGATATCGTTGTTCATGTACGCAATGGCACCAGCGACATTAAAGATGAGGATCAACAGTGGTGATGATGATGTCACACAGTAGTTTTCTGCAGTCGTTACCAGGGTTGGAAGGAGAGGCTGGGTCATGGAGAAATGTTCTCGACAGATATCACTATAAGTGCACAGGATCTAGGACAAAACTGAACTGTTGTGAATTCATCCTTTATATTATCATAGAAATGTATATTTTATTTGACTTGAGTTCAACAACCATTTGGACATTTAACCATACCATAATGACATGCTACCCATCCAAATTTAACAATACTATATGGTCGGAGACTGCTTATTAGGTGAGCTTTTATATCTACATATTATTACATGGGCTCAGGTAAGCCAAACTTTCTGTTAGAGAGGGGGTTACTCAAAGTCATCATGGTTGGCTGGGGTGCGACTCAAAATTTCGGAGTTTCTAATGTAATTCCTCCGACCCCCAGATCGTAAATAATGACGGCTCCCTAAACAGCTGTGAACGCCTGAGTCAGAACGATCGGGACCAGTATACGCACTGCTGTATCTCAGCGAAAATTTAGAAAAAAACAATGGAGCTACTGCTAAGAAATTTACAGACTCGTGGCTCTTGATGCATCAGTTACTGAACTTTATACTGGTAAAAAGGCATTCTGAATACAGCGGTAAATTTCCTCCAAAACGACAAAGGATAACACGCGGGCATTCTGCAATGGACGCTGTCAATTTACCTTGCTGCAGGCCCCACACCAATCTCGGCCCGGCCCCGCTGCACTTGTACAGTCTACTACCTCCATGTAGTACAGCCTTTACAGGTCTAGTATCATGCCAAACACACAAAAACAACGTCGCAGTGTAAATTCCGCAGGTCAGAACCGTTGATCATAAATTTTCAGAACCAGTGCTGTTTAAAAGTTTTGTATTGATCACTTCATTTAGGTTTATGTGAATGACTTTCTCATCGAGCTGCGTCCATAATTGTCCCGGCATTGTCCATGTAAATTTGGGGCCTGCCTTAGCTCCCTCCGATCGTCTGTAGACTACAGCCTGAGCATATTGTACAGTTGTGAAAGTCAGATATGTATCATGAATTTTATACAAAAATATAAACAACAGAATCAAACCAAGAGGTTAGTTTGCTGTCGGGCGGGTGCGCAGGGGACGACTTTGTAGTGAGGCCGGGATCTCTCTTGTGTTCGAACTTCCATCGCATCGCAGCTAGCCGATACTTGTTGTACTACTGTAGTCCTTGTGAGGATTAGATACCCGTTACGTTCGATATTATTTTGAAATACTTTTAAATTTAATAAGTAAGACTTTGTACTGCATTCAAGATACAATCTGTTCCTTTCTGAGCGTTTTCAGTTACGGCAACGATATGCGAAGTTGATAGGCTGTGTTGCCTACAGCGTAGCCTGGCCGTACACAAAACTTCGTTTGAGTAGACGGAGCAGAATCAGTCCCGTCATTTATTTTCAACGAAATTTTCATTATACTCCATAATGGAAGAAACGACTAGTTCAATGATTACAATGGTGAAGTGTTGAATTTTTATTCATATATGTTTTTCTCTCTCAATTCATTCAGCCAACTTGATCTCCGTACCATCGGTGACAACGTGCATTGCCTTGCATGAAGCTTACAATCGACTGCCTCCGTCGTTAGTTTAGCTGTTCAAGACGTTTGTTTGCACGGCTCATTATAGTCGGAACAATCTGTAAACACTACTATTTATATCTTTCCGGTATTTCACCCAAACTTTCGCGCGTTTTTGCTGAGTCTCCAGTTTCGATGGACCAGACCTTTTCGAAGAGCGTATGGTTTCTACGGACGCCACAGTAAAACTTGCGTAGATGTGGTTGAGCATGCGCGGTGGTGTGATTACGTTTCGTTTCGTGTGTCAACAAAGCTGACTTCTGGTCCGGACAAGAAGTCATTTTTCACTCCTTTTACTGTTAATCGTGAGGCGGGCTGGGCATGCAAACCATGCGATTCAGTATTAATTATGGTCTACTTTCACATACTGAGGATGTCATTTTAATCAAAAATATGAAAAAAATTGTTAACAGTTACAAATACTGGGGCTTTAAGTTTGTTGAAATTTGCCTATTTGTATTTTTGGGGCATTTTTTGGTGTTTTTGGTAAAAAAATCTTCTTCTCTGAAACTGCTTGTCCGATTGCTTTGAAATGTGATAAGCAGTTTACTGAGGGTGACTTCAGTCAGATTTTTCAAATCGTGGTGAAATTTGCATATTTGTATTTTTAAGGCAATTTTTGTCATTTTTGTTAAAAAAATCTTTAAAAATCTTCTTCAAAACTACCAGTCAGATAGCTTTGATGTTTGGTACATATGTGCCAAGGGATGATCTATTTCAGATTTGTTCAAATTGTGCAGAAATATGCAAATTTGCATTTTTAAATCAATTTTTGCCATTTTTGGTCAAAAAATGTATTTCTCAAAAAGTACTGGTCTGATAGTTTTGAAATTCAGTATACAGGTTCCTACAGATGAACTAAGTAATATCTACTGAATTTCTGAGGAAATCTGTGATTTTAAATTTTTGGGGCAATTTTTGCCATATTTGGTCAAAATATGTGTATTTCCAAAACTACTCATCTTATAGCTTTGAAATTTGGTATACAGGTTTCTATAGATGAACTTAATGATATTTATTGAAATTATGATGAAATCTGCAATTTTGAATTTTTGGGGCATTTTTTTCCATTTTTGGTCAAAAAATGTATTTCTCAAAAAGTACTGGTCTAACAGCTTTGAAATTTGGTAAACAGGTTTCTAAAGATAAACTAAGTAATATATACTGAATTTCTGATGAAATCTGTAATTTTGTTTTTTTGGAACAATTTTTGCCATTTTTGGTCAAAAAATGTGTATTCCCAAAACTACTCATCTAATAGCTTTGCAATTTGGTATACAGGTTTCTATAGATGAACTAAACAATATTTATTGAAATAATGAGGGAATCTGCAATTTCTATTTTGCAATGGGGGCAATTTTTCCATTTTTGGTTAAAAATGTGTTTCTAGAAAAGTGCTGGTCTGATAGCTTTGAAACTCGATATGCAGGTTCCTACAGATGAACTTAATTTCATCTTTTGAAATTATGATGAAATCTTCAATTTTTAGTTTTGGGGGCAATTGTTGCCATTTTTGGTCAGAAAATTTTATTCTCAAAAAACTACTCGTCAGATAGCTTTGGTTGACATATTCTTTGGGATGTTCCGATGTGATATATTCAAATTATAACTAAATCTTCGATTGTGTATTTTTTAGTCCCCACGATTGGGATAGATTGGGTCATGTCCGTGCGTCCATCCGTGCCTCCGTCCGTCCATTCACGCAGATATCTCAGACATGCCCGGGTCAATTTCTTTCAAACTTTGCACAAGGATAGTACCCTACCCCATACAGATGCATGTCGATTGGTTACACAATGTGTTCAAATTTGGCCATGTTGGAGGACTTTTTAGTTTATACCTCCATAGACTCCCATGTATAAGGCAGTTCTCCATAGACTTCCATGTATAAGGCAGTACTCGGTAGACTCCCATGTATAAGGCAGTTCTCCATAGATTCCAATGTATGAGGCCCAGAAAAATAAAAATTTAGTTTCTCATATTGTAAAAAGGATGCAGTGACACAGTTTTTAGTGCCCACGGATGAAGTCAAGGGGGCTTAAAGATTGGATCATGTCCGTCCGTGACTCCATCCGTGAGTCCATCTGTTCATGCAGATTTCTCAGACATTTTGACAAAATGTTACGTGACCTCGGTGACCTTTGACCTCAAATTTACATATTTGTCATAACTCAGTAACCAAAAGTGCTACACCCTTTATATATGGTATGATGAGACCTCATTAATTATGTGCATATATAATTTTGAGCGAGCCAATAGAGCTAGAGGTCTGATTTTTGGTATATAGATTAGATTAGATTAGATTAGATTAGATTGTACTTTATTGTCCTTTAGCGGAAATTTTTCTTTCGCTTCACCTACATATATACAATAAGACACACAAATAGATTCACATAGAAAACACAATAAAAGCTTACAAACGTAAACGTTAAAAATTGATACAGACTTATAAAAATAAAGACACCATGTAATGTGTAATCTAAAATGGGTGGAAGCTTACAAATTACAGACTGGAATTTAGTATGCTTATTGCACTTGGTATGAAAGATTTCTTTAAAATATTCTTGCGAGTTATGGGCACTCGATAGCGTCTCCCTGAAGGCAACAGATCAAACTGAGAATACAATGGATGTGAGGCATCACTTACAATAGCCTTGGCTTTCCTATGTACAGATTGTCTATACAAATTACAGAGCTGGCATTGTTTCTTGCCAATTATTTTTCCGGCCATATTCACAACTCTTTCCAACTTATTCCTGTTGATAACACTCAAGTTACCATACCACACTGTGATATTGAAAGTTATCACACTTTCTATGAGACTCTTGTATACCTTCTCTAAAACATCTTGACTGACATTAAAACCTCGAAGCCGTTTCAGTAAAAACATGCGCTGCGTGGCCTTTTTGACAATACAATTGATGTTTTCATTAAAATTCAGCTTCTGATGTAACTGCAAACCTAGATATTTAAAACACGTGACAATTTCAACAGATTCACTATTCAGTGTAACAGGCTCAACAGTGTCGGCACATCTATAACTATCTATCACAAGTTCCTTCGTTTTGGCAACATTCATTTCCAGAAAACTGCGTTTACACCAGTCTTGTAAGTTTGCAACATGATCAAAATACATGCGTTCATTCAAGCATTTTTCTTTCACCATGAGGCCGACAAGTGCCATATCGTCGGCATATTTAAACAAACTTGCAGCTGGATTATTAATTCTCATTTCATCAGTATAAATTGAGAACAAAACTGGTGCTAAAACGCAGCCCTGTGGTGCGCCCGTGTTCAATATAAGCTCATTTGAAAAAGTTCCATTCATCCTTACTCTCTGGGGTCTATTTGAAAGAAAATCTCGAATCCAGTGAATGATACATCCGTTTACATTTAAATCAAAAAGTCGTTGTGATAGAATGTGAATTTGCATCGTATTGAAAGCTGAACTAAAATCAATGAACAAAATGCGCGCATATGTTTTTGGATGCTGGATGTGATTCAGTATGGTATTGAGTAATGTGAGACTAGCATCTTCGGTTCCCCTACGTGATTTATATGCAAACTGAAAGGGATCTAAATACTCAGCCACTGAGGCTACTAGGTGTTTGCTAATTACCCTTTCCATACATTTAGCCATCACAGAGGTGAGTGCTACAGGCCTAAAATCATTAAATAATTGCGCACCTGGTCTTTTTGGTACAGGTATAATGGTTGATTCTTTCCAAGAGTTTGGAACAATACTGTTATTCAGCAACAATTGAAACAGCGTGGTCAACACATATTTCAGCTGATTGGCGCAAGCTTTTAACACCTTTCCACCTAGACCATCAGGTCCAGGTGCTTTGTTTGGCTGGACATATGTGAGGCATTTGACAACCTCATCCTCTGTCAGCTGTATAGTTTGACCCAATGAAATGTTTTCACACACCCTGTGACACTGACTACTAAAATCGTGGGTATCAAACCTGCCATAGAACTTATTCAAATCATTTACAAATAATACATTGTTATCTGGGTTAACATGTTGTTTACGTTTTCCCCTCCCCATCATGACATTAAGCCCATTCCATGCCTGCTTTGCATAAAATTTCTCTTCTACTTTATCTTTATAGGGATAACTTGGCAAAACAATTTTTTTGACAAAATGTCACGTGACCTCATGACCTTTGACCTCAAATATACAAAGTTGTCCATAACTCAGTAACCACAAGTGGTACACCCTTCATATTTGGTATGGTGGGAGACCTTATGACGCCACATATTGTACCTCATTAATTATGTGCATATCTAATTCTGAGCAAGCCAATAGAGCTTGATGTCTGATTTTTGGTATATAGGGATAACTATAGGATAGAAATTTTTTGACAAAATGTCATGTGACCTTGATCACCTTTTACCTAAAATATACGTTTATGTCAATAAATAAGTAACCACAAGTGCTACGTCCTTTATTAGCTCCGCTGTCAGCGACGCGGAACTTATCAAATAGGTTGATTTTCCGTCGTCGTCCCTTGTCGTCCGTCGTTGTCCGTCAACAATTGCCTTCTCCTCTGAAACCGCAGGTCCAATTGCTTTGAAATTTTATATGCAGCTCACTTGGGGTGACCTCACGTAAGTTTGTTCAAAACTTGGTGAAATTTGCATATTTGTGTTTTTGGGGCATTTTTTGGTGATTTTGGTAAAAAAATCTTCTTCTCTGGAAGCGCTTGTCCGATTGCTTTGAAATTTGATATGCAGTTTTTCTTAGGGTGACTTCAGTCAGATTTGTTCAGATCGTGGTGAAATTTGCATATTTGTATTTTAAAGGCAATGTTTGTCATTTTTGGTAAAAAAATCTTTAAAAATCTCCTTCTTCAAAACTACCAGTCAGATAGCTTTGATATTTGATAGATATGTCCCTAGGGATGATCTATTTCAGATTTGATCAAATTGTGCAGAAATATGCAAATTTGCATTTTAAAGGCAATTTTTACCATTTTTTGTCAAAAAATGTATTTCTCTAAAAGTACTGGTCTGATAGTTTTGAAATTTGGTATACAGGTTTTTAAAGAGGAACTAAGTAATATATGTGGAATTTCTGATGAAATCTGTAATTTTGTATTTTTGGGGCAATTTTTGCCATTTTTGGTCAAAAAATGTGTATTTCCAAAACTGCTCATCTGATAGCTCTGCAATTTGGTATACCGGTTCCTACAGATCACCTTAATGATATTTACGGAAATAATGATGAAATCTGCAATTTTGTAATTTTGGGGCAATTTTTGTCATTTTTGGTCACAAAATGTGTTTCTCCAAAAGTACTGGTCTGATAGCTTTGAAATTTGGTATACAGGTTTCTACAGATGAGCCAAGTAATATGTATGGAATTTCTAATGAAATCTGTAATTTTGTATTTTGGGGGCAATTTTTGCCATTTTTGGTCAAAAAATGTGTAATTCCAAATGTACACATCTGATAGCTTTGAAACTTGGTATACAGGTTTCTACAGATGAACAATCATATTTATTGAAATTATGATGAAATCTGCAATTTTGTATTTTTGGGGCAATTTTTTCCACTTTCTGTCATAAAATGTGTATTTCCAAAACTACTCATCTGATAGCTTTGCAATTTGGTATACAGAGTTCTACAGATCATCTTAATGATATTTTAGTCCAGTCATTTTATGCCAAAAAAGGGCGTAACCCATCACAAATTGCAACAGAATTTATATTTTCACCATTCATCTCAGAAAAACCCATATAAAAACATATCAAAAGTATTCCAAAATCCAAGATGTGGAAAACCGCCTAATTTGCATAAATCCAAAATGGCCGCCGCTGTATTATAGGTTCAACGCTTTTGGCCACTTACTGCCCAATATTGGTCCGATTTTAATAATTCTTTTTAATTTCCATATACCTTGTACATTCCCTTCATATTTTAGGCATGTTAACGATAATTCCATCAAAACAGGAACATAAATCTGAATTTTACGGTAAAACAATAGTATTCTCACACACACTGCCTTGTAATCAATACTTCTTTCATTTTATACGATACAAATGTCTGTAATGTGAAATAAATAAATAGATAAATAAAGAGATAAATAAATAAATAAATAAATAAATAAATAGATAAATGAGAGAGACAAGAAATACAAAATTATTCATCAGTTGTTGCTTTGTCTTTGGTAGTACAGGGAAGGCAACTCCACACATCGTCCATATTTGGGTTGTTTGCGTTTTGTGTATGATATTGTGTATAATATAAGTGTATATCATGTTTGGCTGTCGTAAAATAATGCTTAGCCATGACGAACGTACCCATAATCTGCGTGTCTTGTGTTAATTCGCACTGGAGCGGAGAGAGATTGCTGTGACACTACGATACTTTGGCGCTACGTTTCGAAAACAGAGTTTTCTGGGGTACACACTTGGAGATAGGTTTGGGTTAGAGAAAGACAGAATGGCCGGAGACAGCTTTTTATTGTGTCTTAGTTTGACCAAGTTCATAGTCAAAAAAAGGAAGCACAGAAACAAGAATCATAGTATGACAAAAATAACGAAACGTCGCAATAGAACAAAATTGAGCACTGTATCAAACAACAATCTTAGATTCATTAAGAACCTATCGACACACAAACTCACCTACATTGAAATCAACGTACTTAGCAAAGACTTAAAATTCATTCCCACATGAAATCGTCCTAACAGAATCCACCTGTTAGGTGACATAAAAAAATACATTCGGAAAATTAGACTCCGATATATGATGAGACACAAACAGACCATACAACACCCATTCAAAATGAACTCGAAATGGATCCCACATACAACCGAGAACACAAAACTAGAAAATTATTTGGAATCGACAAAATTGGCTATTGTTAACACACCTATTCGAAACACAAGAAACAACATGACACGTGCAGAACAAATAACGTTGAAAACGCTATCAAAAAACAAGAAGATAACCATCAAACCGTTTGATAAAGGACGGGGGACAGCAATTTTAAACACTGATGATTACATAAGAGAATGCCAACGTCAACTTAACGATCAACGATATACACAAAATTGGCAACAGATGACACAAAAAATACAATAAAAGATATACACAATCTCATAACAGAAATGTACAATGAAAAACACATTGACCATCACACATGTGAATATTTGAATCCAGTCAATAGAAAATAAGAACACCACTTTGGTACCTTCTACCGAAAATACACAAAATGCCGCCACCAGGAGTTATGTTCGTAGGACGGCCAATCATAAGTGGATGCTCCAGTCCAACATTTCACATATCAGAATTCATTGACCATTTTCTCAAACAAATCGTCAAGACAACCAACATACGTCAAAGACAACAGACTTTATACGGAAAATTGAGACAATCAAAGTTATGGCCAAAGCGACACTAGTGACACTGGATGTAATTTCCATGTACATGAATACACCACATGATGCTCAAGGCAATTCATTCAGTCGGCAGAGCATTAAATCAGGAAAGATCATCAAATAATTACATAATCAAGCAACCATCAACGAAGCACATGATAGTTCTGCTAGAAATAATCTTGAAAAACAACACATTTGAATTCAACGGTGAATTCTACCATAAATATGGGGATGCTCAATGGGGTCCCCGTCTTCTCCAGAAATAGTAGATATTACATTTCACAAGACAGAAACGAGAATAATACAGAAACACAAACAACAAATATCGACCTGGCTGAGGTTAAGGAATGATGTTTTTCTGATTTTCATCGGAACACAACACGAACTCAATGAATTCATGCCAAACATCAACAAAATGTATCCTCCTTTCAAATTTGCGTTTAAAAGCTCCCCTTAAGAAATCACATATTTAGATCTGACTATCTACAAAGGTCGTCGATACAACAAAGAGAATATTCTCGACATCAAGACACACACAAAGCCAACAGATACATTCCAATTCTTACAAAGAAACTCATGCCATCCGGCAGCAACATTTAAAGGTCTGATCAAACGTGAAACATTACGATACATCATAACATGTAACAACGAAAGTGATTTTACATAGAAAGTCACACAATTTAGTGAAAAAATTACAAGACTGACAATACAAAAGAAATGAAATAGAATGCATTATCAGAGAGACATCATATAAAAAGAAAAAGACTGCTTGAACAACAAAAAGATAAAAATATCGCCACCAACAATACAATAGTCTTCATAACAACATATAATTTGTACATAGAAACGACAAAAATCAAGCAAGCCCTAACAGAAAACTAGAGTGAACTTGAAAAAAGATGAAACACTAAAAAAACTGTTCCAAAACCAACCAATAATCACACATAGAAGGAACAGAAATATAGCGACACACTTATAAGCGCCAGACTTCACATAAACTACAATAGCTCAAACTCAGGTTTACACGAACCTACACAAACACAAAGAGATCAAACAGTAGACATTCTAGCTTCCCTAGTTGAACAACAAAAGTAAGTGGAACAACATATTATCAAATAAAACAATCAACCGTTCAACACTTCTCACAAATCAAAAATGAATTTTGAGCGACTGATGAAGAAACTCTGTTCGAAACGTAGAAGAACTCTGTTTTCGAAACGTAGCGCCAAAGGATCATAGTGTCACAGCAATCTCTCCGCTCCAGTGCGAATTAACACAAGACACGTAGATCACGGGTACGTCTCGCCATGGCTAAGCAACATTTTACATAAAACAGCCAAACATGATATACACTTATATGATACACAATATCATACACAAAACGCAAACAACCCAAATATGAACGATGTATGGAGTTGCTTTCCCTTTACTACAAATACTATATAATTCCCGAGTGATCTGTACACCTTCCAGGAGACTTTAAACCCTATCTCCCTTAGCTCAACTGTCCCGCGCTGGCACACCCTGTCAATTCAGGCGCGGCTGTTTATCTACAATTTGGGGTAAAATGAACAGCATTTGGGAAACTGGTAATTTTACAATTACAAGCTAGTATTGAACCGGGCATGTTGAGTTTCACAACTGTGGTGACAACCAGTGTACCTTGGTAACACAATATCACCACACTAGATATAACTAGACTTCAAACCAGGTTAACTGTGTTTGATATGAATAAACCGCCCACCTTTTATAGGACGAATGTTTTAAACAATGCGTAAGTTCAGCCGATGGCTTTTAATGTGAAATAAGGAATAGGTTATTGGCAAATTAACAACAAAAAACAAAATGGATACATATTCTGTATTAGTTATACTGAGATTGCTTTCAATTTTATTTATATATTTCACACCATATACGTTAGCATCTTGCAAAATTAGACAAGTATTCATTCATTTGTGAGACAGTGGTAATAACGGCATTTAAGATGACAACGCCTGTACAACGAAATGAAGTCAAACGATAGCATACCGTTTTCTCTCCTGCACTTTTTCTTCAGGGAAAGTCTGTTGAATTTGGTTGCTTCAACATGTTCCCTAGGCAATGGAATTTACCACAGCAATTCAACAAAAACTGGCAAAAGCAATGTAACTTTACTTGTAAAAGTTAATCCTTTATTGTACCATCGTTCACGCTAAATGAACAGCCTCTGCTATAGTGTTTTGTCTAGGGGACACCGCATACGCACCCTGCAGTGTTTTCGATAAACAAACTGCAAGATGATCTGATGCACTAGCAATACTGTTGGCTAATTAATTTGCGATATAGATATTTTCCCTGCAGTTTCCCTAAGTATATTGGGGCTTGGGTGTACCAACAATTATAGCGATGGCAATAAATCCTATGGAGCGCATGACATTCAATATACGAGGCATGTAATAATCCGCATCCTGGACTGAAGCTGAAAGTTGTCTTTGATGAATTTGAAAGAAACTGGCTTACCATAAACGACATGAGACAATTGACGACGTCATGGTCTCTCTCATTATGCCTTCTTCACCAGTGATAATGTTTTGATATATCTACCAACGATACAGCTCATGTGCATTAAGCGTAAAACATGCTAAACATGCTTTAAATGCCTTCAAATAGCTGTGATAATCATCCATTTAATCTTGCTTTTTTTACCGTCCATTTAACTTACTCTGACAAAGGATGTAAACTAAAGGATATATGATGCAAACACAATGATTACCGAGTAATCCACCACAGACCCTGTACTAGTCAGTCAAGACAGCAGTTACTGGCTGGTCAATCACACTCACTTCTAACTAATCAACAACACACCAAGTACTGGCTTACCAACTTCAACCCACAAACTATCTGTCCGTTGAAGCAAAAGACTGTTCATGGAAAGCTTTACAGCAACATTCTTGCTGAATCTTACATTTTACTCGACCTTACGTCTTCATCAATATGAATGGCAACAAAAACATGATTAAATTTACTTGTTTCTTTCTGAATCTAATCCGCAATTCACTGATCCTTTATAACCAGTCTCCATAGGGAAGACGTGTCTTATAACTCTAGATGTAAGATTGCTTTGTTTTAAATTTAGTTACAATTAGATAAAGTAATATTGTCTTGTAATCTACAATGTGGTCACCCATCTTATTACATGATTAAGATCTTTGTTGATTCAAGTGTTTTTGCTTTCCCATTTTGCTTCTGTAGCAATACCTAACAGTTACTCACTAGTGTTTTTGCTAAGGTTAGATAATATTTGTATTACATTGCTGCAGTCCCTTTAAAGTAGTATGCACCTCGAAAGTGAAAGACTTAAACTTTTGCTCAAACTTTCTCAAACAAAACTTTCAACCATTCTCTCACCAAATCAACAATAAAAATCAGGGGTCACCATGCAAAGTTCGCAACTTGCGAAACAAATTGCCCAACATTTTGCAATTTTTGAAATTCAAACTGGCCGCCATCCCTGTGTTAACTCTATGGGAGAAAACTAAAATTTGGATTTTTGAAAAACTAAGACGGTTAAAGTTTTTCTTTCTTCAAGAGCTTTAAAATGAGCCCCCACAAGTGGTAGATCAGAAAAGAATTGTAGAAAGTTGAGAGTCCGATTGTCTGTTGCCGAGGCGCGTTCTACCTTAATCTGATTGCATTGATGTACCGAGGAGAGCTCCAGTAAAATGACTGGGGAACCAAGGTAACATTCACCTGCCTACCGCCCTTAGCAAAAACAGCTGTATAAATGCTTACAAATTTCACTGATGATGCTTTTGATCCAATATGTTATAGAAGACCAATTCATTTATGATGTTTGCAGGTCATTCTGGTTGCATCATCCTTCATGAGTCCAGTGGAAAGTAAGAATAATACAAACACCAACAGAGTTCGAATGTTTGGTCCGGAAAAACTTAGTAAAACTGTATGTAACCAGAAGTGGGACAGAGTGAAAATTGTATGTACACAACCATTTAACAAGGTAAGGTAGAAACGTTCCTCATTTCCCAAACAGAAGGGGAAAATAATGGTCATGGCAGATGCATTTAGGAGTTTTTTAGGTTTTTAGTATTATCACTAAGTAGCTGTGAAATATAGATGATCGGGCTTGTGGTAGGAACTAAAAATATAGATTTTGGTGTGTGTTAGATTTTCAATGGCAGATCATACGGTATAAGCATGAAGTAGTGAAATACACAAGACTACTCAGTGCTGATGTCAAACTTACTGGCACTTTTGCCGCGGTTTGTTTAAATATTTAGCTATTACTTGTAATTGTCAGTAATATCCATAATATTTAGGCAAATCTCCTTATAAATGTAATGTACAGTTGGATTTCCATCTGAAATCCAGTTTAAAATGGTCAATGAAATAAATAAACCAGATTATCAGGTCAGAATTTCCTCACAAAAATTTCAGTGTTTATTTATTTTCAGACCACAACTTTTGGACTGTCTTTCATCAAGTTCCATTCACCGCCAAGTTCAGAAGAATCAGAAAAGACTTCAAAAACAACGGTATTTATACCTGTCTCCATTGATTTCATTCAATATCAATGGGTGTGGACGTTAGTAATTTTCATTCCTACTTACTGTTTCTTAGCGCATCAAGTTAGTGAAATGAGGTAAAGTATAAATTATTTCATATGATCTATATCAGCTTACTTTGCATGTCCCTGTAATGTGACCATTTTAAGAGCATTTAATGTAGAATTCGCCTTAAGGAAAAGTATTCTGACTCTCAAACGTATTCATTTCTTTTCTGATCCAGAAATTGTGGGGGTTCTTTTTAAAGTTCTTGGTGTACACGCTGGAGCTGGGTACCTAATTTGCATGCATAATGAGGATTTTGCTTCAAACCAACACACACACCCAGCGCTCACAAGTGACGGTTGGTCGGTTTTCTCCATAGTGGGAAAATACAGATTTTCGTTAAAGCGCTCCATAGATTTTCAAGTTGTCCGTTCTATTCGTTCCTAACAACTGTTATCATAGTCTGGAGGGAAAAAAATCAACTTCTGTGGAGTAGTTTTTCGTGAATCCCCGATGTTATTTTTGACCGCGGCCAGTGCAAGGTCCTCTTAAAAAGTGCGTCCTTTTCGTTAACAAGTCTTTGACGACCCCAATTGGGTATTTTCTCCAAGACCAGACCTGCATTACTTTGTGTAACTAATTATTTTTGGTGTTCAAGGTCTAGTTACTGAAAAATCGCCGGCGAAACTTTGCTCTAGATCTGACTTCGCCTCTCCCTATTCATACTTAGATGGCCGCCAGTTTACACGCACGTATACACTGACCGTGGACGTACCACTTCAGTTACAGGGTACGTGGGTATCTGTACGTAATGTCCCTCCGTGCACAGTGTCATGTATGTCTGTGCAGCGTCTGTGGCACGGTGTAGTTATTTATACGGCAAAACAACGTCCGGGTTTACACGTCATTTTTAATCGACAATTAACACTAAAAATTTCAAAAGAAATGTATACAGAATCTTTATACACGAGATAAACTTCATGAAAGCATTAAACATCTTACCACCGGGTATCAAATACGTGGAGCTTTCTGAACGCTGGGGTGAGGTCATCGCATAGTTACAGCGCTGTAAAAGTGCGTTGTTCGCGTTAACATAGTCCTACACTGTTCCAATTCATGCAGAACGCGGGAAAATCAATCATGAATATGTATACAGAGTTTGAATGGGGTTCAAAGCCTTTAACCCTTGTTTCTTAGCCAATCAATCTACAGATGCGTATCCCCCTATGTTTTAGACGTTGCTATGGACCAGGCCACAATGCTACGGGGAAAATAAATGTCTGTTTCGCTTACTTTATTGCTATAAAACTGCACAAACAAGGAACCTGGTGGTTCATTACTCTTCAAAATGCTTATACATGATTTTCGTTTGTTTGAAAAGGAACGATTACGGATTAATAGAGCAAGACATTTCAGGTGATCCGTATCCTACGGTCGGCAGGGCTGCCATGATGCTTCTCAAGGCTGCATCTCAAAGAGAGGCTGTCCCTCATTATAATATCATTTGCATGCCTTGAATTTATGCAAATCTGGTACCCAGCTCTCAGCATGTACATAAGAAAACTCTAGTGTTCAAAAATGGAATTTTATATTTTTCTCCATAGAGTTATTAACACTCACTGGCCATTTTGAATTTCAAATATTAGTAAATGTCGGCAATTTGTCTCTAGTAAAATTTGTACTTTGACCCAAAATTTTTTGCTTGATTTTGAAAGAGAATGGTTGAAATAATCCTTGAGGAAAGTTTTAGCAAAGGTTTAAGGGCTTCCACTTTCGAGGCGCATACTACCTTAAAACAAAGTACTGCACACAAACATGGTGATATTTACCAAATTTTCTTGCATTGATCAGTAAGACTTTGTAAATATTGTAAAGTTTACTGATTTTGCACCTGATGATATCTGTCAGTAATCTGCCTGCTTCCATAATATCTCAGGGCTTGACAATTCCTATCACCCGGCGCCCGGGACAAGTGAAATTTACGTTCGGGCAAGTCAAAAATAAAATCTGGTCGCCCACCGGACAAGTTGTTTTTACAACTTCTGGCGCAATCAACGCGAACCTAAGTTGCGGTTTGTGCAAGTATCGCCCTATTTGTGTTGTCGTTCAGACAAAATAAATGTCAATCACTGACTTTTTTAGATACAATTGTGACTTTCTTCTGAGATTCACTTGCCGACTCACAGAATGTTGCAATTTTTTGATGATCGACATGAAATTGTTTCATCATCCAATTAAAAAAATCGCTTAACATTTGGCGTAAATAGCATTTCTTTGTTGTATGCTGACTGCTGCGCCCCAACAAATTAAGTAAAAAATTGCAAAACCCAATCATATTGCTTATCGACGATCGACGGTTCAGTTCTTCAAAATCATTTATGCGGCCTTGCGAGGTAGATGAACATTGTTGGCAGATAGTTTGTGGAGTGATCGCTGTAAATATGAGTATTTTACAGTAATATTTCCACTAACACAAGCAAGGCATTGTGCATTTTCGCGAGCCAGGGCATAATTTCCACTCAGCAGACCTATGCAAAAATCAAGCAAAGTTGTTGACATAAAGAGGCGCGTTGTTTACGACAATGGGCATTGTGTAACTCTGAAAAATGACATCGTGATGATTTACACGGCTATGAGGGCCAGGGTGAGTGGGATCATCTGAGAATCGACGACTCAATGTTACGATTAAATGATGTTTCTGACAAAAGATCTAAACATAAGCATTATGATGAGGAAAAATGCTGTAGATGTTATCTCCCAAAATAGAAAGCACAGTGGCCTTGGTTGAAATATGACAGTTCCAAAATGTTCATACCTCGTACTGTACCCCACCATTGCCAAACCACTGGGAAAGCGAAATGCTTTTCTTGACGGATGCGACATGTTTCGCGTTGAATCAATAAGGTCTCACGAGTTTAGTCAACCACATTTGGACTGTTTGGCGTATCACAAATGACATCGTAACGGGGACAATGATTGTCAAAATTTTGTGGGTCCGGCTGAGCCCGATACGGTTTCACTTGCCAACACCCCGATCGCATGCACTCGCAATGCATGAACCGAATGACTACGACCAGCAACAGAAACTGACCAATCTTTTTACGATGGCATTTATGCTTGCCAAACACGGGAAGCCGATGTATGATATGTACCTTCAATGTTAGCCCTGCGTACAGTCTGTGTGTTCCCGGCGTTATACAGGCTCTTGTGGTGGAGGCCGTTTAACGCCGGAACACACAGACCGTATGCAGGGCAACTTCAATGTGAACTTTGGAGAAAAAGCGGCGTCAACATTGACGAAAATTACCAAAATAAGAAAGCCCTTAAAGCCGCTACAGAATTCGTGGCAAGTATTTTGGTCCTGACTATTGCAAATGGAGGACAAGTAAAATTTTTGTGAGGACAAGTGAAATTGAAAATCCACTTGTCCGACGGACAAGTGAACTGGAAAAAAAATTGTCAAGCCCTGTATCTATGCTCATTTTTAATCATCGAAAAGATTTCTTGAAATGTTTCAAAAAGATGATCCTCATGTATGTGTTATGTATTATACTAACCAGGTGAATGGTTGTACGTCCAGTGCTTGAATGTTTTACATGTTGAACCCCAATATTTACAAGTTTGTTTCCAAATCGTGGAAGTTCATACTAATCCTCTATGGATTGAGCAGATCAGCCAATGGTCTGCTACTAAGCTTACTCATTTCACTTACTGTGATTTTGATTGGTGTTATGCTTTGTGATTGAAAGGGCACAGCAAAGCTAGGAGCATTTACCCTGAGAGATGAATCTCCTTCCAAAATTCAACCAGGAAGTCTTTTCAGAGAACTTGGAAAGAAAACAGAGACAATACCATTAAAGGGTGGGTATTCTAATTTTGTCTTTAGAGGATGGAGATATAGACATATGTTATATTTCTGAAATAGTGGTATGATATGAATTTTAGGATTCTACATAATTTTATTGAATAAGGATCATCTCTGATATGCCATATTAATACTAATAAAAAAAATACTTAGTCTAATAAATGCCAGGTACCGTAAAATTCCCAATTGAGGCTGCACGTCTAATTGAAGCCGCACCGCAACTTTGAAACACTGTCCTGGCTCATTGTTCGCCACTTTTGGGTTTTTGAATTGTACCTTTATAGAAGCCGCCCACCCCAAGCCCCCCTTCAACAATGCGGGCTGAAATTCACACCAGCTAGCTTGCATCGTTGACTTGTACCAATGATTGACAGGTATCTTTCTTACAGGAAAAATACACAATAAAAAGTTCTTTTTTAACACTACTACATGTACTATTGTGCATTTTGTCATTGATAGTAACAAAAGTACAAACAATGCCGCATGTATCGGTATGTTTGTGTATATGTGCGGCCGCAGTTTGAATGATGAAGTGCCAGTATTGACAATTCAATCTTGGTCTTGTTATGAATGACACAGAATAACTATGGAAGTTTTTGTCAGTGTGGTAAACACCGCCATAGTCAATAACTTGATGCAACAATTTTGATGCAACGGTGTTTTGTCTACAAGTTAAAATAGTTGAGAGATTGAGATAAAATGTTTCAAACACGTAGTTTTCATTCAATACCCACGTACCCCTACCCGACATACAACAACACCACCTGCATCACAGATATTGACATGAATTAACGGCCTATACTGTACTGTGGCCACTGAATGGCCATGGTTGGTGCATACCGGTATGAACTTGTACACGGTCTGTTTTGATCATGAGTAAGTAAAGTTTGACCGCAAAGCAGTTCACAAAAACATGCCGGCAAAGGTACTTACAAAGGTCATTCACTTGCCTTTATTGCACGAATTATGTATTGTACTCGTCCAAGTATACTATAAGCCCCCGGTTGGCAACACAAAACGGAGGCAAAACTAGGGAGAGGCTTATACTCCAGCAACCCCATGTTATCTGCCATGCACGCTTAATGTATGCTAATTTTATGCAATTTTTTTTTCAACACCACTCGATCTTCTATCGCTTTCAAAATCGACTTACACATCCAAAGAAATTTATTGTACAATCTCTGAATACAGAAGTGACATTTTTTTGAAATTTCAGCGTCAAAAAACCCCAAACTTGAAACAAAGATGTCATGCATGCTGCTGATCAAATGTACTGTCCACTGGCATGCACTGCCTACTCGGAAAGGCAACTCAACATTCCAGTATTAAACTCTACATCTTGTAAAAACAACAATATAGCAGTGAAAATTGTAATAGTCACCAGGAAAGTCTTCACAAATGAAAGAATAATTGCTTCAAACAAAAGAAACTGCATGTTTAGAGGATGAAAACATCGGGGTCGTGAATAAAAATAAACAATAGCCGATGTGCGTGAGACTATTCTATTTAGGGGACGGGGTGAGCAGGGTCAAAGAATCAAGAAAGTACTGGAAATACGTGTCATTTTTCCTTACGATGCTGTCAAGGGAACTCTACCCTGACATACAACAACACAGACTCGTGTCCGATAATGACACAAAATATTTCATATGTTTTATAATCTTTATTTAGGGAGCATTCGTTTTTTACAGGAGGGGGGTCAATGGAAATCAGGGGGGTTGACTTTTACAAAACCGCTTTTTTGGGGAGGGGGGTCAAATTTTACAATCAATGATTGAAAGGGGGGTCAAATTTTACAAAGGTTTGTATTGAGTTATGGAAAAAAAAAATTGACTTTGGAATTTCACCAAAATGTTGCTTGTGTAACCGATGTTTCAAGACGGCAGAAGAATAACCCACGGAAGCTCAGCCAAATTTATTTCTCTGGCAGGGCCAACAAGTCCGAGACTGGCGTTAACCACTCTAGAGCAGCAACAGAGCATGTAGCCCTGAGTACAGGTCTGTGTGTTCCTGGCGTTATACGGCCTCCACCACAGCCATGCAACGGTCTGTGGAGATAACTTGGGTCTCTGCAGCCAGATTCAAAATGGGATCTCCATGGGTACAACTTGTCGAATACATTATGTTTCAGAAAATGAGCGGTTTTGGACATTAGGAGAAGTTTAAAATTGCATCTTTTCTGGGATTGGTTAGGAGGTATAGGTAGGCAGGGAAAGGATTTTGCCCCAATAGAGCAGAATTTCGGCAAAAAAGATTGTTTCTTCATTGCGGTCCAGATCCAGGCCGCAGAGACCTCAAGTCTGTTCAAAGACCATTGCAGGGCTATGGTAGAGGCCATATAATGCTGGGAACACACGTGCTCAGACCTGTACGCAGGGCTACCCTACAGAACATGGGGCATGAAATGAGGAACTGACACACAGTCATATAATGTAACAAACAACTTCTGTATATTACTACATTGTGTCAAATATCAGGGTCTACATATAAAATAGTAAAACCGTACTTCAAAACTATAACTATTACTCCATAGTAACAATAACCGTACTGATCGACCTCCCGACGGCAGGAGTCGAACACACTTTCAGAACAAAAACTCTGTTCAAACCCTTTCTAATTGCTTAACAATTTCTATGGAAAACTTAACGTTACCGCAGAGCTGCAGAGGTACCTCAGACTTGACCACGTGGCTCGGAAACACAAATAGTTCACACGCGACTTTAACAAATGTTCGATGATGAGCATAATTGTGAGTCCGACTTTCATGTCTGCACATGAAAGTCGGCGACAACACACGCAATTCACTGCTAATCAGGGTCCATTTCAGCCACCACTGGCACAGCCATCTTAGATCTTTGTTTACTTCCGGTCGGCTCCGGGGACATGCCAAACTAATCTGAAGTCTTCCTCTGCTAAATCCGCGCATCGACAAAAGTTCATTGGAACAATCATAAATAATGTTCTCATTACAATCTTAGACATCTGACTGAACTCATAAACGGAATAAAGTTCGCAGTTAACACACAATTTGCTGCGGAAAGATCAGCTTTCGACTTGTGGTGATATATCATCTAGCTGTCAGTGCGTATATTGCATATATACGGCACGGCTTTCACTTGTGTGAGCAATGTTCGTTTGATCAACTAAAGTAGAGGATGGCGTAGGGTTTAAATAAACAGTTCGATCCGCATAAAGTTCGATCTCTGCCACTCGACGGTTTCTTTACATATCTGCTGACTTGAGTAAAACTCAAAATAGAGAAATATCTGACTTAAAAAGCACACGCTGACACTCAAACCCTCCAGTGCAACATGCAACGGAAAACACTCTCTGGAAAGTTCCCGTCGTGGACTCCCTAGGTATACAGTGATAACACACAAGAACTCCCAGGCAAAATAGAAAATACACAGGTCCTCCATACATAATCTATGAGAAGCTATGCATTATTTCTTTTAAATACAAAACTAGCTAAATCTTTGTATTTATAGACTCTTGATTATTGATATTAATGTACTTGATAAGACTAGGGTAGTTACCAGTGCATGTGTGAGCAAGAAATTTGATTTTGGAATTTCACCCAATTGTTAATTCACTATATTGTCAGAGGAAACTATGAATAATTTTTTTCCAATACAAAAGTAGTTAAATCTGTGTATTTATGTACGCTTGATTATTGATATTAGTGTACTTGATTAGACTAGGGTGGTTACAAGTGGATGTTTGTGCAAGAAATTTGATTTTTGAATTTCATCGAAATGTTGATTCACTATCTTGTCTATGAGAAAAATATGAATAAGTTTTTTCCAATATAAAACTAGGTAAATCTGTGTATTTATGTACTCTTGATTATTGATATTAGTGTACTTGATTAGACTAGAGTGATTACAAGTTCATGTGTGTGCAAAAAATTCGATTTTGGAATTTCATCAAAAATGTTGATTCTCTAGTATGTGATGAAACTTTTTCAGCCCGGGGCCACAGGGTGCGAAGGGTTAATGAATCAAATCTGATGATTTTTTTTTTTCATTTGGAGGGGTTCACATTTCACGATTGATGAATTGAGGGGGGTGAAATTTTAGAAATTTGATTTGGAGGGGGGGTCACTTTTTACATTTCATTTGTCCCTCAAATTCCACCGACCCCCCTCCCCGTAAATTACGAATGCTCCCTTATTTATCTTGTCAAAAGATCAGAAAATTTTTAAAAATCAAAAAGATTTATTTCAGAGAGAATGTTGAAGAAAGAAGTACCGGTAGAAACTTGATAGTGGAAACTTGACAGTGCAAGCTGGTCTTTAGACTTCAGTGGTGCTCATTTGCATAACAATAGCGATTGTAATGCTTGGTGAGCAGGGAGAAAAATATCGAAACACAGGAAATATATGTTGTTGAAGCCGGACTTCAGCGCTGGATCCCAGGGGTCCCTCAAAAATGTTTCTAATACAAGCCGCGGCTTCAATTGGGAATTTTACAGTAGTTGATTTTAGTTAATTGCTGAATGTTATGTCAAGCAGAGAACTTGAGACTATTGTACCGGTATGCATTATAAAATAGTAGTCTCTCATATAGCATAACAGCACAAACATTTTGCAGATGCATTAGATGATTGAAATAAAGTTACATATTCATCGAAAGCTGTATTTGGAGTTCAACAGCATATGTCGCAAAATTTGAGGGTGATGAAGTCTTTAATTTTCCAATATGTGTTTTGTGTATTTTAGGTGCAGCTGCTGTACGAGCTGCAGCAACAATTGCAACATCAGCTTGTCCATCTGCATCTCAGTCAATTCCACAGACAATTCAGGTGGGTGATTCTATTCAGAAGTAACATTTAATTCAAACATCCTGGTCCTAACAGATCATTTCATAAGGAACATTGTAATCTGACTGTACGGCTTACAGTTGCCATTTTTTTTCAGTGACTGACAGATTTCGATAAAATCTGGTGATAAAACCATGTAAAGTGAAGATGGTCCTATTTTCTATAATACAACCTGTACAATTTCAATGTACTGTACACTTACCTTATAGCAAAATCTTGGTGGAACATAACACTGCAGATTCTTAGAGACACTGTCTCTTCATGAAAAAGAAATCAGTGTTGTAACATCAAAATATGAGTTTTTAGCTCGCATTTGGTATATGGAAATGTACCAAAGAGAGGTTATCCTATCAGGTGAATCAGTTCATTTGCATCCATTTGCATGTATGTATGTATGTATGTATGTATGTATGTACCATGTCCGTCCATGTCAAAAACTCCTAAACCACAGCACCGACTGTCTTAGTATTTGGTGTACAGGTTCAATTAGGGGTGGAGATGTGAATTTGTTCAAATGAACTTGTCAATGTCAAAAATATGCAAAGCATTACAACTTGCTGATGCTAACTCCCCATGTATGCAACCCCAAAATTTCTTGGTTAGTTAATATGCTTGGCCGGTCGGGAGGTGTGAATCACATTGAAGTTGATAATACCAAAATCTAACGACTCAAGCAGCATTTGCATGCAAAGCCGCATAGTGTTTCCCTGTCAAGTTTGATTGAATATTAGTTTCATCATAGTCCCTCCTTGTAGGAATGTGCTCTCGTGAATGTTGTTGGTACTTTCAAAGTCTGACACCACTTGCCAATTGCGATGCGACATCGGTACGACAGAACTGAAAAGACGTTTTGTTGGGCCAACACCTGGCACATAAGCTGAAAATAGTCAAAGGCAGTTCTACGTAAGCATGTCACTCGTCAAAAGAGTGGAGTAACCTTGGTGTTTCACTTCCCTCGATTGATGACTAGATAGCTTGCCATATTGGCTGATCCTAAAATGAACATATTACAAGCATAACTCCTATTTGGCCCGTACTTATGACATAGCTGCAGCGGTATACTTCAGACCTCACCTCACATCACCTCATTCCACGAGAAAGACTGAGATATTATCTGTGTACGAGTGCATCGCACTTGATGTAGCCTTGCTAATCACTAACAGTACGATCAAATGTTTTGAATCAGACAAGGACTTTCGTCACAAGAAAACCGTCATGAAAATTTGTACCATTCTTTGGTTGCAAATTCAGCAAACAACACATGCGATAATTGTGATTGTGTCTCATGTGCGTTCTTCAAACACATCCAGCAAAATATATCAAGCTGTAAAGAATATAGAGCTAGAAAAAGACGTTTGTTGCTCGATGTAGAGAACGAAATTCAATTTTTAAATACTCCAAGTGTAGGTATAAAGTTATTTCCAAATTACTAAATGTAAAAATACTAATTGAAAATCTCTGGGTAACGCCGATTTCTTGTTCTGGTGGTAATGAGGGGCTAGGGCCTCGAATGGAAGCATTTCAGTCGCAGTTCATATTTTTGATTCAGACTTTGATTTACTTTAATTCTTAGGGATTCAGATTTAGTATTTGCTTCACCAAAGCATGTATTAACCAGATATGAACTGTAAATGCTCACGTGTTTCATTGTACATGTATATTGCAGTTATGTGTAAATTGGAACCTTTGCCACATGTTTGCAACTTCATTGAAAGTGCTATCATGGTTTTCTTTCTATCTCTCGAACCATGATCAATGTGTAATTCTCAATGGTGCTGTGTCTGCCACCAAAAAATTGGAATGTGGGGTTCCCCAGGGAAGTGTACTCAGTCCCATTTTATTTACATTATACACATCATCATTAGCTGAATTGCTCACTGATCGCGGTGTTTCACATCAATTGTATGCGGATGATACGGGGATTTACATCTCGTTTGAGGTTGATGACTCGGCACCCGCCATTGCTCAGATTTCTGATTGTATCAGGGGTGTGCAGTATTGGATGTTGAGTCACCGTTTGAAGATGAATGACAGTAAGACGGAGGTCATCTGCTTTGGAACGAGGCATTCCCTCTCCCGTCTCGGGCCTGTGGATGTTGCAATAGGCGGCTCCCTCGTGAATTCGGCGCTAGTTGTCAAAAATCTTGGTGTTCTTCTTGATAGCCAATTGACGATGGAGCGGCATGTGACATCCACATGCAGGAGTGCATACTTCCATTTACGGAATATAGCTCGCATCTGTAAATTTCTCCCACGTTTGTCACTTGAAAGGCTCATTCATGCTTTCATTTTTTCTAAGTTGGACTATTGCAATGTATTGTTTCTTGGGCTTCCCTTATGTTTACTACGGAAATTACAGTTAGTTCAAAATAGCGCGGCTCGCCTATTGTCTGGCTGCCGCAAGTATGATCACATATCTCCTGTTTTAAGATCACTTCACTGGCTCCCAATCGAGCGTAGAATTGAATTCAAAGTCTTATTACTGGTTTTTAAGGCACTTCATGGTCTTGCGCCTATCTATATCATTGACCTTTTAACAACCAAGAGTAATACGCGCCGTCTACGTTCTTCAGATTCGGGCTTGCTTGAGGTTCCGTTTACGAGGTCTTCATTCATATACAAACGGGCCTTCAGCCATGTCGCTCCGCGTTTATGGAACGATTTACCAGCTGATATTAGAATGTGCAATACCATCGATTGTTTTAAGAAACGTCTAAAAACGCATCTTTTCCGCAAAGCTTTTAATTAATTGTCTTTTTAAGATTTTATACATTTTCCTGTGTCTGCATGTATTTTTAGTGTCAAAGGTTTGTTTATTTTTTACATTTGTGAACCGTTTAGAGCATTTTATGGATTTACGGTATAGAAAAATAAATTATTATTATTATTATGATCAACATAATGAACAATATTCACCACAGATTAAACTCTATCGGTCATTAAGTATTCAAATACGCAATTAGCTGAAATAGAAATAATTAATTTCTTTGACTGCTGTCATTGTATCACCACTTTATATAGCAAGTGTAATTGCCTTTGGTCATTAGATATGCAAACTATTAATTAGCTGACATGAAAACTTAAGTGCGAAATGACTTTCAATATTGGTATAACCTAGTATAATCATCAATATACATAGCATGTTATGCCAACTTTGATCAAATAAATCCGAGTATGTATCCCTGATTAGGAAAGTTCATTAAATATACACATTAGGAATTGGCTGAAGCAAAAATGCTTTATAATGTTAGCATACATAATAGTATCTTTAATGTACATAGCAATTTTCATCAATTTTGGTCATGTAAGTAAATTTAAATATATATCCCTTATTTCA